>NW_011346458.1:27960-43162 GCF_000735185.1 Notothenia coriiceps | reverse complement strand
CCCCACCCCCCACCCTTCCTTACTGCTCAGGCATGGACTTCTGCCTCCAGTGAGCAGAGCTCCCCGAGGCGTCGCTGGAGCAGGACAGGTTGCTCGGAGAGCTGCGGTTGTGAGGGGAGCGACCCAGAGCCATGGCGGAGGCCAGGCTGTAACTCTCACAGCCCGGAGACATCCTGGAGGAGAACAAACACGTGCACATACAAGAAGTGTGAGAATCTACAGGCATGTGGAAATGGAGGATAAACACAGCAATGCGTTGAAGGAGCAAAATGTTCCAATTTGTTCCTTCAGAGGAAATTCCATTGATTGCTACTTCCCACGCATTCTGGAGGACATGAATACTTAACACCCGGCGGCTGAAAAATCAGCTTCCAACCCGACGGCTGCCTTTTGTGTGCTTTGTTGATACACTAGCTTGCAGGATTTGCTTTGAATGTTTAATTTCAAGAGGTTCAAAATGTGTTATTTTAATGACGAAATAAAAGCAGTAACACTTTAGTTTGTATAACTTGCCTACAAATGGTTTATTTATAACATCTCACAACCATACCTACTTATACTCAACCTATCGTCATATTTAAGATAGAGATGATCTGTTAAACCTCTTCAGGCAAAGCAACACAGTTGAATCGATAAGCTTTTAGAATGTTAAAAATACTAACAATAAATGATTACTAAAAATAAACTCACACAAATACTTAACCAAGGATTAGCTGATGAGACTTCTGGCATAAAAATCCACATTTTCCAGCTGAACTGTACATTGTAAATCAGGGGTGTCCAAACCTTTTTCACTGAGGGGCCACATACAGAATAATATACAAAGGGTTGGGCCACTCCCTAGAGGTGAGGTTCGTGTCATTAGTTAAGTTAAACTCTCCGTAGGGTTCCATTGATTTTGCTTGCAGCTCATTCCTTAAAACAGAAGCCTCAGATTGTTGCTAATAAGTGGAAATGGGAAGGGTGTATTTCAAGCTTGTTCTGCAAATAAGTGATTCTGCTTTTTCAATATCATCTAATATTTTACAGAAAATGTCAACTTTAATGTATTTGAAAATGTATTAACACATAAAATATATTTAAGCAATAGCTCACGACAGGCCGTGGCATATGGTCATTATATCACAGCTAAGGGGCGTGGTTCGGCCCGACGCGAAGCATGCAGTTTGCTTTTCAGCCCAACTGTATACAGTTAAATCGACCGGACTTCTTTCTGCAGATGTGAGCGTCCTTAACAACAGTCAATAAGTCCTTGCTGCACATTATCCCTTACATGTTTCCAACTTAAGCTTTGTTAAATGTAACAGTTGTAACGGTTGTAGCTTTTCTCAGACGCGGAGGGATACTGACTTGTTGTGAAAAGTAACTACAATTCTACCTGTGATATACGCTCATTATATCACGGCTAAGAACCAATCAGATTGCTTGATTTGACTTGTCCGTTTTATAATTTTAGATATATTTAAGATGTTATATATAAGACAAGCACCAGTTTCATGAGTGGGCCATATTCCATTTTACTTTTAGAATTTACCTGAGGGCCAATTGGAAATTGACCCCGGGCCATAGTTTGGACAACCCTGTTGTAAATCCTCTTCCCCTTCTCATATAAATATTTGTATTAAATTAATCAGAATCTAGACGTGGAAGGGGCTCTGACCTCTTGGTGTCGAGGGGCCGGCCGTCACTGCTGACGCTGCGCGGGATGACGGCCCCTCGCTCCAGCCTCTCTGCAGACAGGGTCTTCCCCCCGGAGCTGCCCAGGCTGATGGCCCGGTTAGGGGTGTGCGGCTGCGGCGAGGCGGTCAGGGACTGCTGGGGGCTGCTGGACGTCCGCTGCCACTTGTTGTTGTTGTTGCGGAACGGGAACTTGTATTCGAAGGAGCCGCTTTCGCCGCTGCTGCTCTTATAATCTGACGCAGGCATCCGATAGAGCTCCGAACAGCCCCTGTGGAAAGAGGTGAACAATCATGTTAACTGCACTCCAGATAACTGAATTAAGAAATACATGGTAATTAAAAGTACTTAAATATATATTTATATTTTTAGGAACTAGCTCTTATTTGGATTGTATTTATTCTCATTTAATTATTGTAAGATTGTTTTATTCAGTGCTGTGTTTATTAACTTCTGTTGATGTTGAGTGTTTTAAAAATCACACAGTTATGTTTTGCCCTGCTTATAAACCGGATGAGGAGTGACTATAGTTTTGTTTGTTTGTTCACTTTGTGTTAACTTTCCAGTATAAAAAGTGCCAGGTAAATAAAGTTGACTGATTGATTAAAGCAGCTTCCGTCCCGTCCTACCTGCGTGGGGTGGCGTCATCATGTGGCGGGATGATCACGACCCGCACTGCCACTGAGGTCCGCAGGACGTCAATCATCTGCTCGTGGGTCAGCGTTGCTACGGCAACTTTGCAGATTTCCACCAATCGGCTTCCCTGACGCAGTCCTGCCTGCCAGGCGTATCCATACGGCTCCACCTGTTGAAACAAAGTTTGATTGCATTACAGCTGTCGGGGTGAGACGCTCAAACAGTGATATTTAAGATAGTGAAAGGGAAAATGTAGTTTAAGGTAATGTAATAAAGTGCAATGATAATGTTTCTGTCTCCACATAATTGCTTGTTATATATCATGGTGTAACACTCTGCAATACTGATTATTGTTATACTGATTTTGAACGCAACAAGGTGGCAACAAGGCAACTTTGACTCTCTGCACTTTGCAACAAATGACTCATTACCAATACAACTCTTTAAAGATAAAACAATCCAATAAAATAGCAATTTAAAAAGGGCAGAACATCCCAGCAACAGGTGGAGTAAATCTAATTAAGCATATCCACTCTCTTCAGGGTAGAAATGTGTTTCACTCAAATTAACTGGATTGTTTTATAGTTCATTTTCAGAGGAACATCTGAGTTATGTGCGGACAGATACCTCAGCCACGATGCCCTCGTAGTTCACGTGGAAGCCGAGCTGCCCCAGGCCATTTCGACGGAGCGTCATCTCTGATGTCTCACAGCCTTTAGTCAGGAACTTGACACATGAAAGATGCACAAGGTAGAGATAAAAGATTAATTAACACGCATTAGATAAGAGAGATGATGAAAAATACCAAAACAGGTCAAGAGGCAGGTGAAGGAAAATAGGGTAGATAGTATTAAAGCTACCAAACACTATTTTAATGTGCATATGTGCTTCGACCTACAAGTTGAAAAAGAGATTTTTTTGAATAATTTAAGAGATCCCTTCGAGATTTATAGCCATAAATAAAGAGTAATTAGTGCTCCAGCTTATGCAGTACACCTCTCACCAGTACACACACACACACACACACACACACACACACACACACACACACACACACACACACACACACACACACACTTGAAAGCCGGTTTCTTTCTTGCTGAAACACTTTAGGCTGTGTTCACGCAGAGATGCGTTGCTCAGGAGAGACCCTTTTGGACTTCATGTTGTTTCATGACGGGATGCGATATTCAGGCGGGGATTGCTGTGAAGTGGCCGTCCTTCTGGGACTAAGAGCCCAAATCGCTTGTCAATCATCATCTGGCAAAGAATCTGTCAAAGCCAATCATAATTCCGGACAAATTTTAATTATGGTAACTCACTTATCCCTCTCTTCCTCTAATGAGTCTCCTGGCGACATCAGGGCACCTTCCTTGCATTTATTTTTTCTTTACAGAGCCTTAGCAAAAGCTTTATTGAAGTCAAACTCACTAGGGTGCGTGAATAAATCATGCTGAAGACTGGCAGCTGATAGGAATTGTTATGATGCTCTCTGATGTTTCTGAATGTGTGCGTGGGAGAGAAGGAGGGCAAGAAAAAAGGGAACGATGAAGAACAAACAGAGGACAGGAAGAGAGGAAAGAGAGAGACGAGTGGCCCAAGGCCTTCTCTTTCTCTCTCTGGCACCAAGGTAGTCCTAACGATTGAAGATTAACGCCAGATGCAGAAAATGCAACATGAAAGTTATACATTTCTGAGTCCTGAGCCAACTAACACTATGTGTGTTTTTAAATGATGTGTGTATACTTGTGATCGAATCAAAGAGGGTGGACTCCATCCAGGTTACGTAAACATTGTACAAGAAAAACATCACACACACAATTTGAAGGTAGGAAGAGGCTGGGGGAATGAATGTATTCTAAAGCACTGATGATTGCATAAGAATACACCTTTTCTTTCTAACCAGTTTCCATGGAAACAGATAAGGAAGAGCTAGCACTACTTCAGTGTGTGTGTAGGTGTGTGATGAGCCGTTAGGAGTATGATGTCCAGAGGTGTTTCTGAAACTTTTTCAATAAGCTGAGGCCAGTAATGAGACAGCAGCTCAAAAATGTTGTCATGCTGGCAAACTATCAGTAAACAGTGGGAGTCATTGTGTGTGTGTGGGGGGGGGGCAGGTAGATGATCAATGGCAGCCAACAGCACTCTTACACATTCAATAGGTTTTCCTTAGTATTTGGTTTTCACACATGAATTAAAGTGTTTTTAAATAACCTTTTTTTGTCATATTTGACAAAACTTTTACCAAATCCTCTAGACAATGGGTAATGGCGCATTTCCACTACAGCGCGGAGCTCGCTTTAAGCGTGCCGAGCCGTGTGGGGCCCGTTTTTGGTTGCGTTTCCACTTCCGGCTAGCCGCTAGCTGGTACTATTTCAACAAACAGGGCTGAGTATGCTAAACTAGAGAGAGAATCGCTGGCAAGGGGGCTACAACTACAACAAAAGGAACATATTTGACCGTGATTTAATTATAACACGTTTCAAAATGATGCCGAAGTAACAACATACTGATACCGGTTAGTAAAAACCATGAATTAATGCTTTGACAAGTCTGCAGACAGACGGCAGGCGAAAAACCTTTTAAAATGCGCGTTGTCTAAAGGGAGATCGGCTAAGCTAACGCAGTATATGCTCCGACCGTCCACACTCACAACGTCATACACACATAAATAAACCAGCGACTGTATTCGCCATGACACAGGCAGTCTGTGGTTTGTACTTGTTTAGAAAAAAAAGAAAAAAGGTGAAAAAGTAGCCCCGGGCCGGAACTAAGCCTAGTGGAAACGCAACCAAAAACGGGACCGGCACGACACCGCACGATTAAACCGCGCTCGCGCCATGGTGGAAATGCGCCAAAACTAGGCAGTGTGAAAACATTAAACGAGTCAAGATTATGTTTTATGTTTATGACTCAAGCATTGTCTATTTTTCACCTGAAATGTTTTCAGAAGCATATTTAATGTGCTGTTAAATTAGCAAGTTTACTCTAGCCGGTGAACAGTGCTTGGTTTCTAATTGTACAGCCAAGAAGTAAACTCAAATACGTTTCGGAAAACTTTTGAGGAGAAAAATGCACGATGCAGTAGTCTATCAGTAAAAGTGTACTGTCTAATGCACTCACGTCAGGATATAGTGACAGCTTCAGCAAACCCCACAAAAAGTTATTTTTTAAAAAGTCACTAACTGGAGTCTGCATGTTTGTCAGAGCCTTTCTTTTGTGCCGCTCAGAGTCTCAAAAAAACTACATGGAGTCTGGTTCATTTGAAAGTGGAGCAACCCATAAGGTAACAGAGGCCAAACATGTCAGCGCTGAAACTATATCATGTTAAATCTCATGTCAAGTAAACTTGGCACGAACTGAGAAAGTTTTGATTGACGTCATGAATCATTGACTTGACAATTGTTCAAACAACTACTAATTTATCATGCAGAAAACGCAATATCTTGGCATGCTAAGCCGGCATGCTAAGCTAACGTCTCACCTCGAGACGTTTGACCACCTCCTTGAAATCCTCCGTGTTGTTACTGATACTCCTCAGAGACACACTTTCCCCGCGCTCGTAGAATATCCTCAAAGACGCAGGGCTGCTCGCCGTCCAGCCGATCACGTCCTTAGCGGCGCAGTTAAACACCACGGCCTTGGCCCCCTGGTCCAACAGGATGAGGAAGTCATTGGAGACGGCCAGCAGGGCCTCCAGCTCCCCCCCCGTCCCGTGGTCCTCCACCTGGACGAGCCAGGTGACGGCCCCCAGGCTGCGCAGCTCTGCTCCTCCATACGGCCGGCTCTTCTCCTTTTTCTTGTGCGCCAGCGAGATGAAGGGGAACTTTCCGGAGGGGTCGATGGGAGTGCTGGTGGTGTGGCGCTCGGCCAGGTCGCGCAGGTACTCCTGTCGCGTTCGGGTGGCCATGGTGCGGAACTTCTGTGACTTGTGGGCGGCGTTTTCTGCATTGATGACCTTGGCCAGCAGGAAGTCCCGGAACACGGAGGATTTGGGAAAGGTCACGTC
Source organism: Notothenia coriiceps (assembly GCF_000735185.1). NCBI lineage: Eukaryota > Metazoa > Chordata > Actinopteri > Perciformes > Nototheniidae > Notothenia > Notothenia coriiceps. The sequence continues at coordinate 36,840 of NW_011346458.1, read as the reverse complement.
TTCTGGGATGGGAGGACCGAATGAGGGCACATCTTTGGAACGAGTGACGGCCACACTAAAAGAACAGAGGATCAAACCAGGCAGAGAAAAAAGAAGATGAGAGAAGAGAAACATTTTTTGTTAACAAATCTGTTGTTGCAGTAGTGACCACTAATGTGGATAACTTAGGGAGGGTATTTTGTTCTGACATCATGGATTATGGGGCTTCAGTGTTTTATTACGTCGTAAATCTTTTCAGAATGTCACATCTCATCCAACCAAGTGTTGTGTATATGCTTAAGTTTGAAATAAAAAAAGATGAAATATCAAACAGAATTTATGTTTGATATAAAGTCTCATGCTTTGTGCTCGCTCAAGTATGGGAACCTAAAGGCAAAATCCTTGACTAGTATTTATAGTAAATAGATTTTAAATGTGAAAAAGGCATGTTTCGTTACTGCTTTAAATTGGCTGTCTACTCTCCTGCTCTCTTTATCTATTTAAATGTTGTTCAAAATAAGTTGATACATTTGTAGTGTTTAGGCCTTGTACATTTCCTTTTTCCTAATACTGCAGTATTTACTTCAATTTCATTTCCTCTACCTCCCTGTTTTCCTGCTCTCCACCTCCCTTCTCCAAACCCCTTTTTCCTTTGATTAAGTCTCTGGAATGGCTATCTGAGATTCTGTCTGGTATGTCAGGAACTCAGCGGAGCAGCCATGGAGAGGAAGGAGAGTCGAGGAGGAGGATGAGGAGGGAGAACTATTCTCAAAGGAAAATGCCGCTGAGAAAGAAGTGTGAGAGACTCTGAAAGGATAGGGAAAGTATTGCTTACTGGAAAGAAAACAACATTTGTGTTGTTATGTGAGACAAACACAGGTACAAAATGATCTGTTGAATGTCTCAGTCTGAAGCAGTTAACCAAAATAAGCACAATATCACATTTCCTCGTCTCAACCTCCCCATGACCAAATTAGCTCAATCAGAGCTCCTCTCTCAGGTGATAATTAGCAGCTGAGAAAGCAGAGCCTTCATCCCACACGCTGACATGCATCAGCACACCAGGATTAATTGTTTTGTCTAATTATAAGCAACTAAAGTCAAAATGTCAACCACATATTTCTAAACATACCCCCGAGACCCCCTGTTCTCTCTGGAGACGTGTGGTGTTCAATTATACTAACTGTCAAATTTGTTGACACGTCATTTCCCAACTTTCCTTGTTGGTGACAGACTGAGGTATGAGTGGAAACAACTGTTGACATTGCTTATGAGAGTGCACGCACACACTTTTATGGTACAGTTTTGATAAAGAAAATGGGAATAACCACAGTTATGATGCGAGTAAGTCAAAATGTGGCTTGCTTTTCTCACAAGGCATATGAACTGCTCTCAAGGACATAAACAAGGAGCAGGGAAGGAGGTTGTGTGTAGGTGGAGGGTCATACAAACATACTAACATTACATTTCCCTGCAGCTATTTGGATTTGTTTTCATTTAACCGCTAACGTATGTTCAATATGAACCATATTTCCCCTATTTCTACGTTAATGCATTACACGATCAGTTCATGGTTCACCTGATACATTTCAAAGTTGTTTACTTTTTACGACACAGAGGAAAGGTGTGATCCCTAGAAGTTACAGACATTTTAAAATGAGAATAACGTGCAACACATACTACATGCAGTGGGGGCAAACCATTGATTATGTTGTAATGTTCATGTTTAATGCCTTGAACAGACAACATCAGTCCTCCTTATGTTGACATCATTTTTTAGCTCCGTAAAGACTCAACATAATTGACTTCTAATTAAATCAGCAAGGTTAATACAAACTGTATGCTGTTCCCAGGTTGTTTTAAAGGAGTACCTCACCTTAAAAGCAAAGAACATGCAAGTACTTGAATGTTCTACGTCCAGGTTGAAGTGGATTTCTTTCTAGTTAAATGGGCTGTGATAAATATTTAGATTTGTGTATGTGAAGTTGCTCCTAGTGATGGGCCCTGTACCATCATCAGCGGTCTTTGAGCTCCAAGAAAGAGCTTGTTTCAGCTTGTTGTTTTGGTTTTTTGGTCCACAGCGTTCACTCTTACTACTCTCAACAGGGTCATTACCAGCAGCAAAAGGTCAAAAAAAAGAAACTGCATGCAACGTCGCCAGCAGAGCCCCAAATGAAAGATAGACAGTCAACCACTCACTCGTGAACACGGAGCAGCATTAGGGGTCTAAAGAGCAAAATCATTTTCTCAAGAATTGATGGACCCAAACTGAGTTACACAGAGACCGAATATTAGAAAAGTACATTATTTGGGAGGCCAGAAAGTCGACTGATGATAATGGATAATAGATTTGTAAATAAGCATGTCTGCTAGCAACATTATTTTATAAGTGATATTTGAGATCTTTGCTAGGCCCAAGTATCCAAAAGTGTTAATGCAGGTTCAAATGGCACATTATATGAGAATACAGTGCACCGCAGTTTCACACTACTGATCATTTGTAAATCAGATCTAAGCAGATGTCATGGCAGCAAGAAAATATCTGTGATAATGAGCTGCAAACGGCACTTTCAGGTTCACTATGTTGCCCGGGTTGAATTTCAATTGCACTGGAAGCCGGCAAATTGTAAGTACATTTCTAAGAAGGCTATATCATAAGTACAGTATGTGAAATAAATAAATAAATACCTAGAATTGAATTTTCCTTTTGCGGCGCTAGCATAGAAAAGCGTAATTTGAAAACTGACAGCTCATATGAAGCACAAAGTAAACGACTTAGTCTGAAGGCAATATTCGTCAATGCTTTTTTTGCAGATGACAAATGAATCATGCGGGGTATTTCAGAGAGCACCAGCTGAAGTGCTTATAAGCAGGGCTGAACAAATGGTACAAATAAAATGTGACCTTTTATTCTTATTCTTCTCCATCACTACAAACATCACTCAATGCATTCAACTGGAGCTCTAAAAGCACTCAACCAATCGCCTGTGACTCACGCAGGACACAGAGCGGTGACGGAGAGAGAGAGAAAGGTGGAGGTGTGAAAGCCAGAGAATAAGACAGAAAAGCACGAAAAAAAACTGAATGATATAAAAAAGAGAGATTGAATGAGAAAAGAGGGCGAGGGTGAGAATAATATGAGCAATAAGAAAAGAAGAATGTGGTGCAATTGAGGTTTCTGTGCGGTGCGGCTGCTGTGTGATCCGCGTGGCAGGAGGTTTGGCAGCAGGAAAGAAAAAGTACATTCCTGTGGTTTCTGTGATTTGTGGTCTTATAAATATCTACTGTGTGGGCAGCGCCGCTCTTCCAGCATCCACGACCTGCTGCCCACTGAGCCAAGTAAGAAAAAGAACATGTCAATACGTATTGGAGTGGGTGGCTAAGAGGTGTACGTACTGTGGATGTGTGAGGAAGGTACACAAAATATGCTTTTGTCTATTTGGGACAATAAGTCCTAGGGAAACAGTATGCAGGCTCGCATAGTGGGTTTTCTGCTGTGCCCAATCCATGTGTAGTGTGTTCTAGATTAGTGAGACCTTTTCGAGTGACAACCCCCCCATCATAATGAGGTCAGTGTTCGCACCCCATGCAAACGCATTGATCGCTGAAAAGAAATTGTGAATGCACTGTGTGCTGTTAATGCCTTCTGGTGTGTCCACATGTTGGCATATGATTACTGTAGTGTACGCAATGCAAGTGTACGTTTGTAGTTGTGTAAATGTATCACTCAATAAAATCTATTTTTAATATATTATATAAGGCTATCTTTTATCCGTGGTAAAGGCGATTGTAATGTAATATCCATGCCCCAGTTGAATTAGGTTATTCGTTTTTTTGCTGGAGTACCCTCAAGGATGTTCTATCAAACCCCTTAGCGTACACTAAAGATGTCACATGAAATTCACAAAGTAAAATATAATAATAATCTGATCTAAATCCTCCTGCGTAAGGTAGTGAGTAATTATTCACACCATATGAAATGTGTGCACTGGGAGTCACGTTCAGTGTCACCATTACCTCGTGGTATATGCTGCTTGTGTGTTTAGTCTAGCAAAGGTCTCATAGCTGTGAAGGTGTGTTTGCATTCAGCAACGAAGACACCTGCAAACTGGTTGAAATGGTGCTGGTGATTCCAGTCTCCAGCAAAAGATGCTCTTTTGTTCAAATGCATTGTTCATTATGTCATGGCTAGCTAGAATCGCTGCAGGGGTTTTCTTGGTCACCGCAGAAACAAACATTTTCCTGTAAATGTTTTTAAACAAATAGATTTATGAAAATGTAATGATATAAAAATGTCTTATTATCATTTAAAAAATACTTTTTGCAATTCTTTGTATTTTATTATATATGTTGCATTTTTTGAGGAGCTCAGGTCAGAAGAATGTCATTGCCATTTCTACACTGTAGCTCCAGTGTTTCCCCTACCATTGTCTTGGAGGGGCGCTGCGCCCCGCCAACTGAGCCCCGCCAACGGAGCCCCGCGCCCCCCCCTGAAATTCAAGGTGTTTAAACAAAAACAAAACAAAATGTGGAACCAAATTGCAACTACCGGTAGTCTATATCTACTGTCACTTTTCACATTGAACATGTGCTCTTTTATTAAATAAACTTAACACTTTCATTTTAAGTTGTGAGTTTAGTGTTTTTGACCCTAAGAAATCATTAACAATAATCCACAGCTCGAGAGGATTTAAAAAAATATATATCCCAATGCCACAAAAATGCATCAGTGACGTGGTTGAAATCTCTTCTCCAGAAAACTGAAACAAGCGGTATCAGTGACTGTGTGTTTGATGTGGCTCTTTGCAGTAACATAGAACAAATGTGTAGTAGAAATCCGAAAAATAGGTCCAAACATTTTCCGCCACTTTCCAATTCACCAAACATTGCGTACCGGCGAGGAAAGTGCGTACGGCACTTCCTACGCCGGTTACCCTTTATAAATCACAACCGACTCGAAATGCGGTGCAGCTTTTGCGGGCTTCACGTAACGCCCGTGTTTGCCTATAAATAGTCAAAGAAACGCCCTTTCATTCATTCATTCATTTTCAGTGACTGCATGGAGAAGATCGCAGGAAATGACGACAGAACAGCTAAAAAAAACATCTCACATCGTGTCAGATTTTGGTTATTTTGGGGAGGTCGAGATAAATCATATTGTTTGGTGGATGCTAGAGATATCCCGATCACGTGATCGGGGATCGGAGCCAATCACGTGATTTTCAAAAGATCGGGAGAAAAAAAATCGGGAATCGGGATTTTTTTTGTTTTTATTAAAATACTTTTTTTGTATTCAATGTTACAAAACAAAAATGACCATNTCAGGCAGCACCCCCCCCAAAGCAGTAAACCTAGGGGAAACACTGAACTCTGTACATATGACCATAAAACCTTTGAATCTTGAATTGGAAAAAAAGGAGTTTAGGTGCTGCATTAGGGCAGAAGATCAACAATGAAGAATAAATAACTTATATGAATTTTTGTTCACCTGATGTTTCACCTCTACATTTGCAAGAAATTAGTATTCACCTCAGAAAACAATACAACGTGTACCGTATTTGCTCTATATTCACATTGCTGGGCTCTTTATTTAGCACGTGTGTGTTGTTACTCAGTAACGAAGTAGCCCCATGGGGGACAATTAAGACCTCACACAATGTGCCCAGACAGCAATTAAAACAGTCATTAGTGAGAGAGGGAGGGAGAGTCGTAGACAGCAAGATAAGAGAGAATGACAGAAAAGGAGATAACAAGACAGTTAGGAGTACACAGAATGAAATGAAATGTCCTTACAGCTGAACAGGCAGAAAGTCCATTATTTCTTAAAAAATGATTCAAGGCTGGCACATTGCATTTCATATTGCACATCTCTGACAACGTGGTAATACATCAGGGAGATACAGGGAGGACTCTCAACTTTCTCAGCCTAATCACTGATGGAGTAATGGAACGGCAATCATTCGAAGCAACAGCATTATTCGTTCAGCAGTGATAGAAAGGGACTCATGAAGAAAAGTAATCTGCATAACAAAGACCAAAGAAGACTAGAGTTTTTCAAAGTGCATATTTTAACCTGGCTTCAATAACACTAAGATAACAAGAGAGCTGTCATATTACTGAAGGGTTGCCGTGAGCAACAAAAAAAAGAAAGAAACTGAAATTATATATAATCACCTGTATAACGTAACACCCCTAGAGGAAGCATTAGAAAAAAAATACCTGTTATAAATAAATAAATAATACAAAACAATTAGAAAGACTTTATCAAACTATGTTTTAAATGTTTGGAAAATGTTTACAAGTCAACTTTTTGTTCAACTCTGCTGCTTATTATAAAGTCCATTAAACTATTCACTAAATAGCCTACTGTACCTTATTCCATTTTACCACTTCATAGAAAATCAGCATGAACCACTTAATTCAGCTTTAATTGATTTTAAACGATCTGAATAATTGGTTGGATAATGGGTATTTCCTAATTTCTTTTCTCAGTCATGTACACGTATTCTCTCTCGTCATTCGGGTGGGTTAAGCGTTGGCTTTTTTATAAATAATGTTATAAAAGACAGCAGATATCCCCAATACTGAAGGTGAGAAACCAAGGGATGAAAACTCACTTTGTAACAGCTGGATATAGCATCGATGTTTGGGACCAAACAACCACAAAATTCTAAATACAACACTCATAAATACGGTATATACAAATACAGTATATGAGTATATCTCACCTGTAGGAGCTGTTTTCGGAACATGGGTTGTGAGCTCGCACAACCACAAAGACGTGCTGGAAGTGTGAGCGAATATTTTTGGGGGTGAAGGGGAGCGCGCCAGGTTCCTGGAACACGATTGTAACAATATCGTTCCCAATATGCCGCTTTCGTAGTAACTGGAAAAGCACAAAGAAGGCAGGAGAAACCAGATTAGATACTAAGTTATACTAAATAAGATACCTGGAAAATACAGAAAAAACAATGAAAAACGTTTGAACCACAGTCCATTTGATATGTGCAGTGCACTGTGAACATAGACATTGCTGGCATTATCTACACTATTCCTACTGAAGCCATGTGCAAAATTATTATAGGATAAGTGAAACCACACTACATGCTAATGTAGTCTGGTTTTCTCCTGCCTTCTTTTAATTATTTCAATTAAATAGTTAAAGTTAAAAATGCTTTTTCGTGAACCTACCTGTTGCTTATTGTTGGGTGTGTAGGGCAGCATGGTGGACACATGGAACATGATCTCATAGTCCTTGTAGGTGGTGTACATGGAGTGGGTGCCCGTCGAGTCAGCTGAGGGGAAACAACTACATGTCAATTCTCAATTACACAGTTATTATAACCTGGATTGACCCAAGGTGGGATGGTTTCTGGAGCCAAACCCCAGGAATGTAATTGGCAAATGTCCAAAACCCCATGTGAATATAAAAGAAATACCACTTCACTGTGATCATATTCCACTCTCCTAAATTGTATTGCTTTTTTTGTTTTAGTGGAACTTCCAAAAACCAATCGTTCTTCCACTCTAATACCGATAAAACAGAATTGCTTTAGTGCAAAACATTTTAATAGCTTAACAATGTCAAAAGTATTCAAAATTATTTACTATAAAATCTTCACTAAGTATAATTGTATAGTGTAGTATGGTATCATTCAAATGTCTTGTTTCCTTACTATAAAGGTGTGTATTAAAGCATCATCTGTATGTTGTCCAGCCTTCCTGTGAATGCTGATAGGATGTGTTCCCTGAGCTCTGAACAGCCTCTGGCCCTAAAGAGAACCCCTGCATGTTAATAACCACCACCAGTCCATTGATGGGCTCTATTCAGAGAACAGAACAGTCACAAAAGCCGCGTTCACACCGCAGTACTTTTCCCACTTTAGTTCCGATATAGTTCCGAAATGTTGCGTTCACAACAAAAAGAGCCGGAACTAAAATTAGTTCATGAGAACTAAAGAGTTCTCATGAACTAAGTTCTCATGAACCTTTGTGGGAAAAGTACTGCGGTGTGAACGCGCCTAAGGTGTTTAAAACCTTGCTAAATTACTCCTAATAGGAGGGTGTGGCATAGCTGTATTTAATTACCTAGAGGGTACAGAGGGTGTTATTACATCCCCTGAAAAAGTGAAAGGGAGTGTTTGTCACAAAGATTACTTGTATTTTTGTAGGAATAATACAGAGTTAAATATGACAACATGAAAATATAAACCTGAAAATTAGCATTAAAGGACCCCTTTAAAGTCAAATTTGTTTTCAGTAAATGCATAAATAGCAGAAGAATCAGGGAAAGAAAGAAAAAGGGATTAAAGTAGTCTCAAACTCAGGGGCAGAAAAGAAAAGCAGAAGTTTCAAACGTTTTTTTTTTTATTCATAAACACTGCAAAGGAAAATAAATGGGAAGATTTGTGTAGCACTTCAATCCACTTGAACATTTTAAGAACTTCAAATGTCTGCCAAAACCAATGCCAATGTAGTGAAACTATCATAATATATTTAATTTCAGTTTAGTGCTTTATTTTACTCCCCACATTACACAGCCTCCTTCTTCTGTGAAAAGTGGTTTTAGATTATTTTAGAGGGCATGTTCAAGTAGTACTGTAGTCTGTGAAGTGAATATTTTCTGTGTGCACACTTAGCTGGTTTACCCACAGCGGTTACTTCACCACAATAAAAGAGGTTTGTTTCAGCTCTGAGCAAACGGGTAAAACCTCTCCATCTTCCCTCAAATCAGACCTCATCGGAGAGCTATTTAAAGTTCACTTATTACGCAAAATCCACTTCTTCACGTCTCTTCTACATAAACATGTGTCCCCCTCTGCGTAAAGAGATTCTGAAAGTTTCAGGAAAAAAGATTGTTTCTCTTTTTGTCCTGATCCATTTATATAAAAACCTGTCTGA
>NW_011346458.1:0-27921 GCF_000735185.1 Notothenia coriiceps | reverse complement strand
TAAAAGGCTTGCAATATTTCAGTTGATTTGTAATGAATCCAGAATGTATGACATTTTTGTTTTTTTAATTGCATTACAGAAAATAAAGAACTTTATCACAATATTCTAATTTTCTGAGACAGTCCTGTAAATGTGTGTCCCCGTTGTGTCGGGGAACTCACGCAACGTCAGAAAATAAAACCCTCTCTCTTTTCCTCCGTACCCAAATCTCTAAAAATGGGGGTACAACGGAGCTGATCCAGATTTGCGTCCGATATGACGTAATATCTGAAATGTGGACCCACGGCAAAATCAGAAAGTTGCTATCAGAAACAATGCCCGACTGTTTTGGATGTAACATGGTCGGTGTTTACATTAGCATCGCTAACACTCAGAGCTAACCTGTACTGGAGAGCATGTGTGTGAAGAAGCAGGAAATAAAAAGGAACTCACCTTGTGGTATAACCGGCAAGAGAGAAAGCCTTTGAGCTCCATACTGTTTCAGAAATAATCCTTGATAATCCACGATATGGCGTTTCATCACCGCAGTATTTAGTTTAGACGGTAGCTGCCGGGTCCCGGGTGAGCTCAGCCCCCTCCTTTTTTTTTAATCAATTAAACAAAAAAAACCTTTATACCCAAAATCAGCATTTTTGAAACAGGAAGTGAAATAGAGGGATATGAGGCATGGCTAGAATGGGTGATCTGTTTGGTATTTTGAGCAAAACACTTCATAGACATGTTTTTTATATCTTTTTATATATCTGAGACCTATGCTATTGCCTAAAAATAGCACGATAGGTGACCTTTAATGAAAGATCTGATATTATCTAGCATGTGATGTTCTTTTTCATATCTTACTTACTCTTACCTATTCCCTTTTCTTTGTTTTTCTCAGTTCCTTAGTTGGTCCCATCCAGACTGAATGGAGTTCTCTTCTTACATGGTTGCAATGCAGATTACTTTTTAGAGACTTCAGCTGTAAAAAGCTTACCATTAACACACTTCTGTTCATCAAGCCCCATCAAGGTAAGCATATTCCGTCATTTTTTATTGAAAAGAATGCAAACTAAATGTCTGGAGCTTAGTGTGTTTATGAGAGTTGCCGAAGCTAAACTTGGAGCTGTCGCAGTAGCAAATATTATTTGATGTAGGTAGATTATTGATGCCAATGTTTAATGTTCCATGTTAAAAGCCAGACATTTTCTCAACATCACTTAAGCTGTACATTTTTTTTAAATACATTTTCCATTACCATTACTTGTATTGTCATTGATCCAAAAGCTCTTTATTGACCTTTTGATTTTTTTAAAACTCAACAAATTAATGTTTTTTTTTTTCTGCAGCACCAAATGTTTCCCTGAGAGTCTCTCGTCACTTCACTGAGTGGGCATAATGTTGACCCTGATCTAAACCCATCAGCAACCCATCCCTACCTCCCCCCCCACTCCCTTTCCCACCTCCACCATGACCAGTCTGAAGCGTTCTCAGACAGAGCGCTCGGTCGGGGGCTCAGTGCCAGCGTCTGATGAGTTCTACACCCGCCGCCTGAGACTGCCCAATGGAGGGGCCCCGCCCCCCCGCAGTGAGAGCGCCCACATCTCCTCTTCCTCCACTACCGGCACCAACCCGGCCGTACCGAAAATGGGGGTTCGGGCTCGTGTGGCTGATTGGCCGCCAAGAAAAGACGGGGGAGGAGGCGGTCTTTGGCACATAACGGTGGAAACAGACTCACCCAGCTCCACCAACACCACAAGCTCTTCAGGTTCAGGAAGTGGAGATAGAGAAAGACTTGTAGGAGGAGGAGGAGGAGGGGGAGGAGGAGAAAGGTGGTGGTGGGGGAGGAGGAGGAAGAGGAAGTAGTGGGAGCGGTAGTGGTAGTGGTAGTGGTGGCAGTGGCAGTGGCAGTGGAGAAAGAGGGGGATCCGCAGTAACAGCCCACAGCCATCTGTCAGCCAAGCTGGGCCACCTGATAAGCCCGCAGGACTCATCCATGCTGCGCAACATCCACAACACCCTGAAGAACAAGATGCACAGCAAGGGGAAGGACAACCGCTTCCTGTCACCGGATGGATACCTGGGGTCTCCTCGCAAAGGCATGAGGCGCATCCGTCAGCGCAGTAACAGCGACATCACCATCAGCGAGCTGGATGTGGACGGCAACGAGGGCTGGTCCTTCTCCGGGTGGACCCCCATGCACCGAGAGTATGGCAGCACTTCGTCTATAGATAAACACGGGGTGTCAGGGGAGAGCTTCTTTGACATGCTCAAGGGATACCAGTCCTTCGAGGCCCCTGATCAGAGAAGCCCAGCCCCAGAGAAGCTATCAGAGCTGCTTACCGTGGCCCCAACGAAACAGGCGGTCCTGGACCTGCCTGATGGTGCTTTAAGTTCAGCAAGAGGCAGTCCTGCCAGTCGGTTGAAGGAGCGAGAGAAGCACTTAAAGAGGAGGTCAAAGTCGGAGACAGGTGGAGAATCAATATTCCGTAAACTGCGCAGCGTGAAGGTGGAGGGGGACTCGTCTCGGGCTGGATCAGATGCTGAAGATGGGGGCAAAGCAGATGAGAGCAGCCCACCTCCCAAACCTTGGGCGTGCCAAAAAGGCTTTGCCCATTTTGATATCCAGTCTTTACTTTTTGACCTCAATGAGGCAATCCACAGCAGGCAGTCTGGGTCCAAGCGTAAGAACACTACTACCGGTGCCTCGGCTGCTGCTGCTGCCTCCGCTTCAGCCACATCCTCCCTCTCGTCCAATCAGAGCGGAATATATGGTTCACCATGTGGCTCACAAGAGGAGCTGAGCAAGGAGGGGGCCGGAGGACACGGCACCAACCCTGCCTTGGACCCCGGGGACGACAAGACCAATGACCTGGTGCTCAGCTGCCCTTGTTTCAGAAATGAGATTGGTGGAGAGGGAGAGAGGAACATCTCTTCTGCTAAACAGGTAGGTTTTGTCCCAGAACAGATAATAAGACTTCAATTAAGAAAAATAACCCTTGTTATAACAACTGCTGTGTTACGTTCTAAGATTGGAAAACCTTGATATATTTTGATGTTCTCAAAACGTAACACAGCAGTTTGAAATATTAAAGGTCACCTATTATGAAAAAAAAACACTTGTTCATGTCTTTTATACATAAACATGTGTCCCCTCTGTGTAAAGAGATTCTGAAAGTTTCAGGAAAAAAGATTCTCTCACTCTGAAAATGAGCTGATCAGATTTTGGCCACTTTATGATGTCATAACGATTTTTTGGCTTGTGTAACCATTAGCCAATCACCGACCAAGGTAACCCCCCCCCCTTTTCACCTGAATCTCCTCCTAGAGCACCATTGTGTTCTTTTTAACCAAATATCTCTCAGAGGGGCGTGGGGAGGGGCTCCTTATTTTCATCTAAAGTAACAGACAGAGAATCGGCACTTTTGAAACAGGGCTGAAACAGAGGGGATTATGGGTAATGCTGCAATGATCTGTTTGGTGTTTGGAGCCAAACCCTTCAGAGACATGTTTTGTATATATCTGTGACCTGTGATATATTGATGAAAAACATTTTAATAGGGGACCTTTAATTCCTGAACCTTCTGGCTACAAACCAAAATAAAAAATCACCCTGAAGATTAAATGTAAACAAAGTGTTACACAATGGCTATGCTTTACCTTTCCTGGTCTTCCGTCCCCCAGCCGGGCAGCATAGGTAGTGGTGAGACCTCGAGCAGTTCTTCAGTCAGTACAGAGGAAGGACCCTTGGATGCCACCCTAACTACTCACTTTACCAACGCTGGTGTGGCTGTGTTGGAGGCTGGCAAGGACGGGCCAGGCCAACATGCTGACAGGTCCAAACGTTACATCGTGGAACATGTTGACCTCGGCACCTATTACTACCGAAAGTTCTTCTACCTCAGAGGTGAGCGTAAAGGGGATAGTTAGGGCTTTTCTAAATTCATAGTTCTTGATATAGTTTGGTGTGGAAGCTGCCTTTCTTAAATGCTGTTGACTGTATGATGTATATTTCTTAACATTTGATAACAGAAGCTCATTGGCAGAGAAAATGCCAACTTCTGCTACCAGCCAAGATTCAACCTTAGACGACAATTGGCACAATATTCAGTATTCATGCAAATGCAGCATCTTGTATTTCGCTAGGAGTTAGAAAAAAGCTGGGGAACAGCGGAGGATCATTAGTAAAGTTATTCTTTTAATGCTTTGGTATTTTTGTTTCTGGTTTTCCCTCCTTCCTACATTAGAATTGACCTTTTAAAATATGCACGGTAACAAAATCGTCGTCTAATTTCACAAGTTCTCTGTGTATTCTCTTTCACACAATCCCTTTCTCTCCATCCATTACTCAAATCCCTTCCCTCCACCAGAACACTGGAACTATCTGGGGGTGGATGAGAACCTGGGCCCGGTCGCAGTGAGTCTGAGGAGGGAGAAGTTGGACGAACACAAGGACCACGGCCAGCAATACAACTACAGGGTCATCTTCAGAATGAGCGAGGTACATTGAAAAGGCCAAATGATTTACACTCTTTTATAATCTGTGTGTTTTGCTTGATTGTTTTGTAATTGATCTTCCCATTCATCAGGATACAATCTATTTGTAGCTGTTCCCTCCGGAGCCATGAATGTTCACAAACGTGTCAATATTCAGCACACTCTGTACTGAGGGATGCTACTGGGAAGCGCTGAGATGTGTAGGAGTAATCAATGATCGATGCCCAGCCTTGCTTATTGAAAAACCCAGTCAGAGTGTGACATTATAAAAGCTTCGGCTCAAGGTTGTCGGATATGGCTCAAGACCTTAGATGCCTCCGCCTCCATTCCTTAACCTCAACTAATAGCATGTTTTATCCCATTTATAACACATATTCTCAATTCTTTATGCTCAAACTGCAGTGATTGGAGCTTGTGTATAAATTCCCCTCCTATAGAGACTAGAGCCACAGATCCATGTCCTCATTCTCTCAGCTGAACACCCACCTACCATCTTTGTCAGCCTTCATCTGTGAAGGACTGAGCCGTGCCATTTCACAGCTAAACGAGACTAAAATAGTGCCAAAGAGATTTGAGTAGAGAGGGGGAAAGCATTGCTCTCGTACTGAAGAGCACCATGAGTAATAGCCCTTTCCGATCTCTTGGGATGACGCACGACCTACTGTGCTGTGTGTTCCTCTCTTTTCCTTCCCTTCTCCCTCTATGCTCTCTAATTGCTATTTTCAGAATGGGGAGGTGGGCAGGTAAAGACATATGTGTGTGTGGGAGTGAGTGGGATGCACTGAGATAAGTCCAGTGTCCACAGAGGACAGCTGTTGTCCTCTCCTCAGTAAGAGTACTTCTCTCCAGTGTGTTTAAACCTGAGGCTGTTGGCACTGACCTTGAGCCGACAGAAGACACAAAACACATAAGTGATTCTTAAGAGCCATGGGACCACTAAGGATATCCAACTGTGTTTATTTGTTCATGATGGATTTTCTGGTCCTGGTCCTTCTGCAGTCCTCTTGATTTATTCATGGTTGTCCTCTTCCAGTTTGTTTTAGCCTCGAGCCCAAGAGTGCTTATAGTTGAAACAGTAGCAGGAAAAACCCTATAAGCATTATTATTTGTGTGCTTGCTTAGACAGTTCCCCACACTTTGTTTTCCCTGCACAAGCAGAAAACATGTTCAACTTTTAGCCTGGATTTTGAAATAAATAAATATTGATTTAATGAGTTATCTTAAGCCCATGATGCATTCTTTTTAAATAGCCCTCTTCTGCTGTGAATTGTATTTAACTGCAGATACCTTTAGGTCTTATCACAGGCCTACTTTTAGCTTTCCCCAACGTAGACTAACAAATTAGTGTTCTTCGAATGGCTGGAAATATATTTAGATTTTCTTGCCAACATACTAAACGGAGCAGAAAGAAACCAAACCAGACAAACATTTCGAGAACATACACAATAATTATCTAAGCTACAAACTTCAACTTAGCTAGGCTAAATCTGAATCATCTGTTATTGTGAAAAGCCATCTGTAGCACTGCAGTGTAATGTGCTCTTAAGATACAGTAGAGGCCAAGAGAAGAGTTTTAAAATGTTCTGGGCAAGGCAAGGCAAGTTTATTTATATAGCACTTTTCAACACAAGGCAATTCAAAGTGCTTTACAAAAAATGAAAGACATTAAGAAAATGGCATTTAAAATAATAGAAAAAAACATGTCGTTTTTTATACTGTACTGGATTAAGAAGAGGGAATAACTTTGTCATTAGTGTATTTTGGATCCAACCTGCTGTCATATCTCCAACAGCAAATGATTTAGTAGTACAGTTTGTAGTATCAGTGGGTTTTCACTGTGAAGCTTTTTGACTGATTTTGCTAGTTGACGATGCAGCCACATTTTATATTCTATCATTCACTGCATTCTATGTTGTTGTAAATTACTGCTTTATTTTATTGCTATCTATTACATTAATGCACAACATGTTCAAATAGTGTTCAAATATTGCTTACTGCACATATTTCATATTTTATAATCTATAATTCACTGCATTCTATTTCACTTTACATTTCCGCTTTATTTAAATTTTTATTGCTATCTATCTATATATATTTTTTTACAGTGTTCTTAATGTAGTTCGCTATCTGTGTACTTTTTAGATTTGATGTACAGTATGCACCATGACATCAAGTCAAATTCCTCGTACGTGTGAACCTACCTGGCAATAAACCCGTTTCTGATTCTGATAACTGCCATAAAGAAAACCCTAGCCCAAGATAATGGAGGTCACCAAAAAACATTCAAGCTCTAGAAGAATCAGAATTAAGAAAGAATTTGTTCAAACTCAATAATCTGATGTTTCCTATTTTTCTTGTTCTTCTCCCTCCCTTGCCATCTCCAGCTGAATACCCTGAGGGGCTCCATCCTGGAAGATGCAGTACCCTCCACGTCCAAACACGGTCTGGGCCGGGGTCTGCCCCTCAAAGAGGTGCTGGAGTACCTGGTGCCCGAGCTCAACGTCCACTGCCTGCGCCTCGCTCTCAACACGCCCAAAGTCACGGAGCAGCTGATGAAGCTGGACGAGCAGGGGGTAAGGACGCGAGTGACAACAATTATGATTTACTGGATGATTAATTCCTTTGATTGCTGATATATATGTTTGTATTACTGCTTTCTGTTTATTAAAAGTATTAGTCAGACTTCTTGTCATTCCTCAAAATGTTATCCATTCAGCATATTTGATAAATCTATGAACTAAAGATCTTTCCTTTTGTTTTTTTTATGAATCATTTCATGTGGTAGGTGTTATTTGTCCTAAAAGTGGATATTTCACCGTGAGGCAGAATTATTTATTTTCAATATTCTTTTTATACTTATGCTTAATTTATCCATTCACTCCCACAGACTACTTAGTGGGATTTAAGTGGAGACACTACCTCCCTTATTTGTCTACACCCACACACAAACTCACACACGCAACTTGACCATAAAAAGGTGAAAAATGCCAAACATCTCTTTAATACTCATGCTCCCTGACGCAATCATCAAAAGCTGAACCTCTGAAAATGTCAACATCATTTCTCTGGTAAATGGCACCGCGATCACCACATGACAACCCAAGGTGCTGATTCTTAAAATGCCAATATGAGTTCTCCCTTAAATGTCAACATGGTGACTCTGACATGAGTTCTGTACAGTAATATACAAGTTTCCCCTTCTCATTGCAACAATCTCTCCATAGTTGAGTTTCCAGCGGAAAGTGGGGCTGATGTACTGCATGGCCGGCCAGAGCAGCGAGGAGGAAATGTACAACAATGAGTCAGCTGGTCCTGCGCTGGAGGAGTTCCTTCATCTGCTGGGGGAGAGGGTCCGGCTCAAAGGCTTCAGCAAGTACCGGGCCCAGCTGGACGCCAAGAGTACGTACATGCACAGAAATAGAGACTCAAAGGTCCCCTGTTATACTGTTTTTCATCAATATATTATAGGTCTCAGATATATACTAACATGTCTCTGAAGTGTTTGGCTCCAAACACCAAACAGATAAATAACCAAACACCAAACAGATAATTGTAGCATTACCCATAATCCTCTCTGTTTCAGCCCTGTTTACAGTGTGCTGATTCTCTGTCTGTTACTTTAGATGAAAATAAGGAGCCCCTTCCCACGCCCCACTGAGAGAGATTTGGTTAAAAAGAACACAATGGTGCTCTCGGAGGAGATTCAGATGATACGGGGGGGGGGAGGGGGGGTTTACCTTGGTTGCTGATTGGCTAATGGTGACACAAGCAAAAAAATNAAACTCAAATATCCTATCTCTAAATATTAGAATATCATGAAAAAGTATACGTGTTTCGAGTTAATTAGACGATTCAAGTGATTCGTTGAACACCCTACTAGTATACTTTTTCATGATATTCTAATATTTAGAGATAGGATATTTGAGTTTTCTTAAGCTGTATGCCATAATCAGCAATATTAAAATAATAAAAGGCTTGCAATATTTCAGTTGATTTGTAATGAATCCAGAATGTATGACATTTTTGTTTTTTTAATTGTCATTACAGAAAATAAAGAACTTTATCACAATATTCTAATTTTCTGAGACAGTCCTGTATGTATGAAAGACATCAAAAAGTGCATTTTGCCTGATCGGTCCCCTTTAACTAAAATACATTACTCCAATAAGCCCTTCATGGTCAAAACACAGAAAATCAGGCAAAACCAACAAACAAAAAAATGAGGCTATATTTGCAAGTCATGTTATGTAAGAGCTAGGCGGGTCTAATGAGAAACCATCTAATTTGACTGAATGATGATATTTGGACCACTTTTAGCCAATGATTGATCTAGCAGGTACATTTTTCTAAAACGTTAAGTGCAATTTTACACTACAAGATTAATTTACTAGTAATGCCGAGTATCACACAGCCTGAGAAAATGAAGAAAGATGTCTGCTCAGTCTCTATAGAGGACTTTTCCCATAACAACTGTATGTATGTGTTCAATGTGGCTTTGGTATTCAAAATATATGGCCCTGCTGCAAGGATCTAAAAATGTAACTGAATCAGGGAATTGAAGAAGTTAGCATTTTTGCCATGCCAAGTATAGACATATCTCACGTACCTACCATTTTTAACAGGTTTATTGCTGCTCTCACAAATTCAGAAAAGTGCAAAACTTTTCAAGCATTTTTTTTAACAATAATTTATTCTGGTGGAGTATTCGCACATCATTTTAAAAGACCTTGTACAATTACAGATGCTTCAGGATTTAATTCTCGCTGCCTTCACCGAGGGATCTGTGTTTTTTTCTTGTCTGGATTTCACTTCCTAACAGCAAAGGATCCATGTCACACATGACCTAGCTGGTAAAGACATTGCACAGCCCAAACATGGTAGAAAAGGGTGCAGGAGATTAATGTAATTTAGAACCATATGTGCAACAACAACATCTCAACCGAAAGAAAATATTGGACAGATTTTTCCTTCCTGAGCCATTATTGTAATAGCTCAGGAAAAAACTTCAGTATGCTTGAGTGTTTTTTTCTAATCATTTGTACATAACAGCGAACTACTTCTCTGTGCCAGACCATTTTGTATCGCCATGGAGATAAGGACTTGTACATTACATATTTCTGAGAGTGTGAGAGAGAGAGAAAACAGGACGATTGATTCCTTCCCTTCCTACAGACCCCCCTGTGAACAGTTTCTCAACACATTAGTATCGAGATTTTCAAATGAAGGATTTGAAGATTTTGAATCTCCAATAAAAAACTAAAGGAATCGATCAATGCCACAACCTTTTTTATTACCTTAGAACCAAATCTGAGGTATGTTGTTGCACCATCTGCATCTTTGTACAGTACTCTACAGTATCTCCTCCAATCTAATTGTGTTTATGTTTTGTCTAAGGTCTGTTTGAGCAGCACAACATCCTAATCTTTAGTTTGGCTTCAAATACTGAGCACAATCCTTTGAAGACTAATAAGAAAAAACTCTACGTAAAAGTCCACACACACTTTTGATATGCTAAAGACATGACAGGAAACACGATGTCAATGTATCTTGAAGCCTCAAACAACCATGAGAGCTGGTGTATTAAATAAAACAGACACACAATTATAGTGGGTGAAGAAATGTTAAACACTTTCAATTCACTTTACAAAAGAGATTTTGGAATTGTGCAACTGAAAGGGCATTCATTTAGATGAGCCTCTTTAGAGAGGATTTCTTCAATGCCACAAAAGAAAGCTTGTCAAACCCTTTTACTTCAGAGCAAATCAAAAAACATTACAAATCAATGAAGACTTGTTAAGTCCCCACTCTTTTTAAAGCTTGCTCGATTGGACTAAAATCTACTAATTACCACAAAGTGATTTGTACCCCCTTAAAATGAGACTGCAAAACTCAAGATAAATTCAGAAATATCTATTCAGACCTGAAGAAAAGTAAAATAAGGGTAGGATAGCAACACTGCAATGCACTCAAATTCAATGACCCCTTTGAAAACTAACTCCCAAATAAAAAGTGTATCCTGAATAACTACCTGCCTGCAGCTGCCTCTCTGTTTCTCTCCTGAGGATCGGTTAGTGCTCTCTAATGACAGTTTTGAACCGATGAGGAAAACAGAAAGAAAGAAAGCAATAGGATTATACTGTAAGTTTTGTAGGGAGACAGGGAATTGAAACAAATGAATGTGGAGCCGCATTCCTCTCTGCAGTCGCAAAGGACCAATTACACTGACAGATACTCAGTAACCTTTAGTAGTGTCTAAATGAGGTCGATTCCTGAGGTAAATATGTAGCATCTCTGCTCAACAGAGCAACGTGCTGCAGAGGTTCTTCTAACTCAGTCAACAGGGACTTTCCATCTTAAAGATAAAGGTGGCTTAAGTACGACATTAACGAAAACATTTAGTGTTGTGATTCTTAGATCTTGTAATTCATTGGAGACATAGTTCATAGGCAGTTCTCTTCATATGGATATTGTGCTAAAAAGACTAAATGTGGGTGACGCTTACATAGTTGTATTAATACAAGATGCTCTGAAGAAATACACATTTTGAAAAACAGCAGATATGACGTGAGCCCTTATTTGCAGGAGAAACAAAGTCCTCCATTGCATTGTTAAGACACACTTGATACCGATGTGAACATATCCTTTAATATATTTAAATGTGGCAGCTTTACAGTATTTTCTGTGAAGCCTTCTACAAGCAGTATTTCAATGGAAAAAGAACAACGTCATTTCCAGGCAGCATCTTACTACTCCAATTGTACCTCAGTTAATATCATTCGTTACCAATTAAATATTTATGAGTGTAAATTGTTTGTTCGCCTCTTTACTCTTAAACTGACCTGCTGTGCAATAATGGCTAAGAGACGCTAGAAGCTAGAAGCTAATTAAAAATTATTTAATTGAAGTGTACCAACTGAACAACCTCTCCATTTTTCTTTTCTGGGAGCCTTCATATAATTTTCCTTAATAAAATCATAAGAAACAACAGAATTGATCCAAAGAAATTGGGTAAAATAATTTCATTGATAAATTCAGGAACAATGTCTTCAGAATGTCTTCACTGTTACTATGGTCATCTAAAACTATTGAAACCTCTGCTAATGCTCGTTGTTGTGTTTCTGGCAGCTACAGGTTGTTGTGGAGCTCCACAGGTGTGCCAGTATGGGCGCTGTGTGGCCATTAATCTGTTCCATGCACAGTGAGTCATGCACACCTGAAGATTACAGAGCAGACGAGCTCGCTGACTAACTGACTGCAGGAGGCTGCTGCCAAACAATGAGAGGTGACACAGTCATAGAAATAATCAGAAAACAGAGTGCAAAAAAAAGATCAAATGCGTGAATGCGTGCACATGTTCTCCCGAAACCCTTTATGTTCAATGTTCTACATTATAATTAGTAGGTCTGTAATTTGGAACCGGACCGGTTCATCTTTGTGAGACAATTGCCAGTAAGAGAGTGTTCGGTGTTCATTAATCAGATAGTATTGTAGTCGAAGAATACAGATCATTTGTTCACAGGCCTGTGTTTAGTGAAGGTCACCACCTTGCAATCACACACGGGGAAAATTACAACCTTTTAGAAAAATTGTGTAAGAAAAAGGTAGTGTTTGTTAATCATGCTGTTTTTCATGTTACAGAATGGACAATGACGGTTTACACCTGTTTCTGCAACCAGACACTATTACCACACTGACTGCGGCAAGACAAGTCACTTCATGTTTATCTGTATATCCAGACAACATGAACAACACAAAAACTGTTTAATACCCAGCCCAAATTCTTTAAAGAGACATGGAGGAAGTACCAAAAGCCTTTGGACATGAAGAACCTAATAGAAAGAACCATCTTTTAGGAGGAAATTCCCCTGCTATGACGGCTGGGGGTGCAGTAGAAGTCGCATGTGGGAAAATGGCAATTATAAAAAAAAAACTGAAAGAGAGACACCGACTTCAACTTTGACAGCTTGTCCTCTCAAACACCTGCTGCCAATATGCTCCTGGGCATGGATGTGACGTATACTGTGTGTGTGTGTGTGTGTGTGTGTGTGTGTGTGTGTGTGTGTGTGTGTGTGTGTGTGTGGGTGTGTGGTGTGCACATGCCTTTGTTTACAGCAGTAGAGCCACTGCAAGTCACACAAAAAGCATTGGTATGCAAAAAACATGAATAATCTCCAGATAATGACTCAGACATTAAGTGTGTCTCTGTCTTACACACTAATAGAAACAAACAAGGAATGCTGCATTACATTATTTTTCTCACCCAAGTCTTACTTCCCATGAGCAGTGAAATAAGTGTCTTTATTTGGTATTAACTTTATACAGGAAAGTATGAGAGTATTCAGTTATCTTAAAACTTCATTGAATATTAATGTGCAGCAACAACTCATGACAGTTAGAAATATTCTTTGGGAATTTCAAATTCACAAAAACATTGGCAATGACTGCTCTTCACCAACATCGTCTCCAAAAGAAAAATATTAAAATGTAAGTTTTTCAAACCTTGTGTGTAGAAACGTAATGTGCCTAAATGCTTCACAGCCATTTCAAAGCCAAACAGCTTATCATATCAATTTGTCTGAGTGTAGATTAAGAAATGGCAGGCCAAGACACAGAGGAAAGATAAAGCGGGGGGAAAAACAAACAAACATTATTCTCTTTGAAATCTGCCAGGCAGCAGCAGGCAGTCCAATGTGTTGGAGTTTCAGCTCAGAGCATTTCAAAGTGAAATTGTAATTGTGTGGAAAGATAAATATGCTTTGCTTTTTATCCTCCACCTGTAGAGCTGCACAGTGGGGAGGGGTCTCCACTCTGGTTCAGTGAAATGAAAGAAAAAGGGCTTTTTGGGTGCTCTGGGTCTACCGATATTGTGTTTTTCTCTCAAGTGTGAAATTCTGAAGGCGTTCTATAGCCTAAACTTCCATTTCCCCGGCCGTCAAAGAGTGGCAATGGAGGCAGAGAGAGGAGATGAGCATAGGAATCAGAGTGAAGTCTCTGTGAGTGAAGCACTAAGTAGATGTCACTTAATAATGGGAAACATTAACTTGTGATAGTTTCAGGCCTATAAAAGGGTTTTATGTAAAAACATGAACGTCTTTAAAGTTAAAATATCACTTTAATAAGACCCCAGTCCTTTAATACTGGCAAGGGTATCTTAACTTAAAGGGGACCTGTCATGCAAAATGCACATTTTGATGTCTTTTATACATAAAGATGTGTGTCGGGGAACTCACGCAGCGTCAGAAAATAAAACCCTCTCTCTTTTCCTCCATACCCAAATCTCTAAAACGGGGCTACAACGGGGCTGATCCAGATTTGCGTCCGATGTGACGTCATATCGGAAATGTAGGCTGGCTTTACACCCACGGCCCTATCAGAAACGTTGCTATCAGAAACAATGTCCGACTGTTTAGGACGTAATATGGTCGGTGTTTACATTAGCATCGCTAACACTCAGAGCTAACCTGTACTGGAGAGCATGTGTGTGAAGAAGCAGGAAATAAAAAGGAACTCACCTTGTGGTATAACCGGAAAGAGAGAAAGCCTTTGAGCTCCATACTGTTTCAGAAATAATCCTTGATAATCCATGATATGGCGTTTCATCACCGCAGAATCTGCCGGTAGAATCTCCCGCATGACCTCAGCCCCCTCCTTTATTTTTTTATAAAGCTTTATGCCCCAAATCAGCACTTTTGAAACAGGAAGTGGAATAGAGGGATATGAGGCATGGCTAGAATGGGTGATCTGTTTGGTATTTTGAGCAAAACACTTCATAAACATGTTTTTTATATATTTTGATATATCTGAAACCTATCCTATTGCCTAAAAATAGCATGATAGGTGACCTTTAAGATTTAATGTTGTACATTTTCATCTTGAGTACCATCTCGGTGAGTTACAATGCGCTGTAGTCAAGTTTATAGGCTTTAAAATGTGTATGACCTCTGTGTTTTACACCTCCATTTTAGCAGCCGTTTTTGTCTGTCTCATTGCTTTCAAAAAGTATGAGTCACGAACATAAAACAATGCATTTCCATATTTGTAACTAATGTCTTCCCGACTCCATTGATTAAGTTTGTTGTGACTCAAGGTTCATTTCTTGTATTTGACTGAAAGCTGGCATTTGCACATGCTCTATAAACATTTGAAATATTCAAACCTGGCCTTGATGAGAGATGAAAAATAAAGCAGCTTTCCTCTGACTGTGGGTGTGTGGATCTCTTGTACATACAAAGCATCTAAGGGATGAAAGGAGGAGGGAAAGCTTCAGTGCTGCTAGGATCAACCTCTAATGGTTTAATCAACAAAAAAAAAGGTGTCTTCTATTCCGAATCAGAGATGTGGTGAAGCACAGATATCCATCAACTGAGGACCACAATCGACCTAACATTACCCGACCTGGTGTTAGCACATTTTGTAATGTATTTTGAAGATGTTTATTGAACCAAAGTAATAACTGTATGCAGGTTGTGTGCTTTTGGTTTGAAGAAAGCAGTATCGTAGCCTTAAAGTGTGTGTGAAGTTTATTTGTCTGTGAATAAATATGACTATTGCTGAAGATCGCGTGACTTTAAACATGGAGGTTAGCTGTGAAGCTAGCAGCTGCTCAAGCTTAAGAAGTGCTGACCTTTAAGGTGGAGCAGCTGTTCTCATGTGACCTGCCACTTCACTGCACTTTGAAACGGTGTCATTCCATCATCATCAGAAATTACAATATTATTGTTCATTGTTATTATTTCTGGTACAATAAAGTCTATCGTCCAACACAACTAGAGGCAGACAATAAGATGGCTCACAGATTTAAACACTTCCTACTGTCTGTCAGGTGTCCAACAAAACAAATGCAAAAAAATGACGGTGAAGTACCAGTGTGAAATGCATGTGAATGTCATTTACCAAATACAGTAATAATAGCAACACCTTTGCAGCAATCCAATCTAATAAGCATTAGATGAATAGATATGTTGTTTGTATACAACTGACATGAGAACTAAACTTGTAAATACTGTTGATCCAGATTCAAACAAAACTCCTATGAATTATTGAACTGCTGTGCTCTCCACCATCACGTTTGGCTTCAAACCGCTCACACAGGAGGTATCTGGGTCGAGGGCGCTCTGATAAATCAGGTTCGTACAACCAATTGGCCTCGTAAAAGGGTGATTTATTATTTATTGCAAGCAGAGAGGATTTTGGGAGGGTGGGAGTTAGGTCTGTTTGTTGGTAGATAGGTAGAATGCCAGCCTGATACATCCTTTATGAACTATGAAGTCACTTTTTTACACAATTGACTTTCCTACTAATTTAAACATCGTTAGGCTAAGCAAGTTTGAGATTTTGCTGACACAGATGGCTCCACGTTGCACTGGTTGATTTGGGAATAGACTATTTCATTGATCAAATGGAGAGCTGCTGGTGGTGGTGTAAGATGCTCTTTAATCAAAATTAAATTGTTAAGATTTTGTGATAGTGTGTCATGCATATTGTATTGTATTGTCCCATGCCATTCTGCTTAGGAAACCCCATTACATACGGTAATAAACACATTAATTCAGGCTGTCCATCCATCCTTGAGACAGACAGGTGCCGGGTAAACGGACACAACACATGTTCAAACTATTCCTGGATCACAAAAACAGTGGGCATTAAACAACCATGGCACAAAAAAAACATTTCTCCTAACTGAAATGTGAGGTTTATATAACTGGTCTGTTTTTGTCAAAAGCTGCAGGGGTGAAACACTTTTACGCAATGTTCTGGCCTAAGCAATACTACAATTGGCCTGACTGGAGTGGTATAAGGTCGAATTGAACACTGAAAAGTCACAACTGCTGCTCCACTGCTCCAATTTTAAAGAAACAGGAGGTATGACACGTGACGCATGTCGGGACTAACCAGCCCAAGGGTCACCAGCTGTTTTCTTTTCTGAGGACAGAGTATTTTATGATATTTGATATCAAATATGTGTAAAACTGAGTTTTCTTTCTTGTTTTTACTTCCCATTTGAATTGCTTGTCAAATGGATGTTCGTTTGGATGTTCTGCTCTGTGAAATTAAGCCGAAGCTGAAAATATGTTTGCCATTTTTAGTCACCTTCCATTTTCAGTACGGTAATTAAGATACTATGCCGTTATACGTCAGCTTATGAATCACAATGTGACATAAAAAAGCTGATCTGGATTCAGTACTGACTGCAATAACAGCCATATTTTTAGATGTGATTAATGAAACATTTGACTGTTTGCCGTCCTTTTTTCTTAAATGGTCAAAAGTGGCTGCTGCTGATGGCAACTAAAAGCTAGGAATTAGTTGCCAATTTCTCCAAATGGATGCCAATGACAACCATTACTGTCCAAGCCTGAATGGATACTTAAATATAAAGATATAATTGATTATTACAGTAGCTTCAACTGCAGTAAACCCAACCTACGACAGACACAATAGTGAAGAGTCTTTTGAATCTCTGCATTGAAAGCCTGACAAGCATACGTTTCTTTCTCTGGAACACCTGGGCACTAGCTGACGTTTACTTTACTGTCACACCTTGTTCAGTCTTGGGTGTCTCCATAAGACAATAAATAAGTAAAAAGTGGAAAAAACACACACATGCACTCAGGCACACACAGCATGAACGAGGGTCCTATCTGAGAGGATCCAGTCCATTTACCACAGCTCTTCCATGCCTAAAAATAAGCGACTGAAACTAACCGAGCTGCAGGCATCATATTGAAAGATACTGTTCAGGGTCCTCAGAGAGATTTGTCGCACTAATTCCATTCTCAGCACAAGTATTGGTGTAATAATAGCTAAAGATATTAGGTACTGAAAAAGCAACAATTCAATTAGGACGTGGGATTTTGCAGCTTATACAGTATTCTTTTCTTAACAAGTTGATTCATCCTGTAAAGATCAAGGAGCGAAATTGAACTTTTTCCACAAGGTTTATGAAAATATAACCAGCCAGACAGAGGCCGCCAGCTATGAAGATGACAAACAAATTGCCTTAGGGGATGTACAGAATTAAAATTAGCAATGTCAGTGTGTCAATGGATGCTAAACTGTTTAACAGATAATTGCATTGCGCCTGTCAGGGCTGAAGGTCTGACGATGTCGGGTTGCAATGGTGAAAAGAAAACCATTAAATCGGATAAAATGTAAGCACTCAAACCATTAATATGTCTTCATCAATCAGGGTATATGCAGGAATCCTGAAGTCAGATGTCAGACCTTTTAAGACCTTTTTTAAGACCCTTTCCATACATTTTAAGACCTCATCGCCACTTTGAGTTCTAACCGGTTACCTTGGCGACACACTTTACCTCACATTGACTATATACAGTATTGATTGTCCTTCCTCCTTATCTTCCAACCATTTGGACGCAAACTTGCATTTCCCCATAACGATGTTGTTTAACAACCGGCGTAAACGGACCTTCGCACGCTATCAAGCAGTGAGCGTGCGATGTCCTGTTCAGATGACGTCAAATCCAACGGGATGCCATAAATAAACTACACAGAATCACACTACGCAATGATTACATTCAGGCACACTGTAGAATACAACCTCTTTGGACAATTGATATACTTATTGAAAACAAGCTACAAAATGTAACACATTGGAAAATGCCGTTTAAAGGTGGGGTAGGTAATTCACTTCAGAAACACTTGTTGTTATATTCCATGGAATGCTCTTAACATCCCGATAGCAATGAATATATTAAATGCTTTGACAATAAATACATAAAAAAATGTCATCAATGGAAGCCGTGGCGCTGTAAAAAGCACGACCAATCATCTGAGCCGGCCCGGCTAAAATAACTGGATGGCCTACCTGCCTGTCAGCCTTCCATCTGTGCAAAGACTTATCTCGTGCCCTCATTGGTCATGTGCACGTTCGTGTGTGTTGGAGGAGGGGCTCTGTAAGGAAGTCTGAAGGAAGAGGCAGATTTTTTCCGATTGTATACTTTCAAATTCTAGCAAAATGTCAATAGAATAATAAAGCCCACCCTCAGTCAGCTGTGCTCAGGCAGCAGCGATGAAGCCACTTGGTGCTCTGCGAGAGCCACCTCCGCTCCACCACCTCTAATCTGTGCCAATCAGATGATGCTAAACAGCCATTTGTTGTTGACTTAGGCACCAGTGCACGCCCCCTCCTCATTCCAACAGCCAGTGCAGACCCGAGCAAAATGATGGCAACGGAGCAAAAAAAAGCAAGGCACAGCAGTGATGGTGACAGAAATAGCAGAGTAGTGAATAATAGAGAAAAAGAACTGTGGTGTAATTAACATGGGGGCTCGGGGCTGATGCACTGTAGAGAGATAAAGAAAGGGAGCGAAGAGAGGGCGGTGAGGGAGAGGATGGAGAACATGTGTGCAAGAAATGAAATAAATAAAGAAGTGGGGAGTTTAGGAGAGGAACATTCTGTAAAAAAAGGAAAACAAAGCGGCAAACTGAGAGGATGTGAGAGAGAAAACGAAATCACAGCCCAGAATTTGTTTAAGGGCCTATTCAAATTTCATTCTATGTTTTTAGAAATTAATATATAAATCTAGATAATAACATATAACCCAGTAGCAAGTACACCTTAACACCTCACTAGCTTTGTTTCAATTCTGTTCTCCCTAGTGACAGGGTACTTTCTCATTAATATGAAACAAGGTCCCAGAGTAAATGGGGATGTGTTGCTTGTTATCCATTGCCCCAACGTACAGGTGACTTCTTTAGCCACTGAGAGAAAGCTATGGATTACAGACTTTAGAAAAGAGCTGCAGATTGTCAAAATGGCGCTGCTGTGCGTGGGCAGGAGCAGCACTGCAGTAAGGAGAGGAGTGAGTAGGAGAACTGAAAGCTGCTCACTCTTCAATACGTGTGTTTGTGTGGCTTCAATGCAAGAGGACAGAGCATGTATATAGACAGACAGCAGCATGGACAGCAGAGGAGAAATGAAATGTATGAAAAATGACAGGAAGTAAGGAAAGGATATGAATGAATGAAGCCACAGAGGAATAATACAGCTTCTCACCTGAGCTGTCAATCTTAGTATATGCACATTAAGCTGAATACTTCTAGAATTCTTTTCCAACCCTTCCTTTTCTCAAACAATAAAATAAGCTTTTCCCAAACATTCACTAGAGAATGGTTTGTTGTGTACGAGGAGAAACAGAGATTATGCAAAACAATGGTGCATCCCTCTCTAGTCAAGAAATATTATTCTCGCCTCTAACCGTCTCTGTAATGTGTCTTGAATGTCAATATATACAGTATATCATAACATTGCAATCATAAAATAATGATTTTATCAGCACTGCACACAGCAGTCATATAAGCAGCCAACAAATGCCAATGTCTTACCTTTTCCCTTATCGGATAACGTAACTATTTATTGGTCAACATATACTCCAAAATGTCAAATATGCTTGAGGTCATTTTGGCCCGCCTATTTATCTCTTTGGCTCTGATGGAAACTATTTGCTTTTGTATCAGTTGATCATTAATCAGTCTGCATAATAGCAGCAACTCCATTACAACCTTAAAGCCCCTGTCACACTGTCCCAAAATTCGGCAATTTTTGGGCATGCCAAAGATTTTGCCACCGCTCACGAAGTTGCTGCCAGAGCCTAAGAAACTCCACCGGCGGTCATACGATGGCTTAAGATGCCCTCACGAATGTCCCGATGTTGTTACGATCAGAGCTGAATTTGAACTTTTCCTTTATCGTGTGTCCATCGGGTTGTTTTATTGCACAACAAAATCATGTAAACATATTATGTAAATAACCCAATTTGTGTTCTGTGAAACTGAAAAGGATATAATATATTATTTTGAAGGCGAGTTGACAGGAAGTTGTTGTTGCTATGGAAACAACATTACGGAGAAAACTTAATATCTTCTACATATAAAGACAGAGAAAGTAAAGAACAAAGTCGGAAAATATCAGTACAGTATCATAATACTTTAACATAATCGTTTTTGTTACTTTCGTTGCAGTTGTATGTCTTAAATGTAATGTAAATGTTGCCTTCGTGTGTGGTTCGGGGCCATCTTCGTGCGAAATTCACAATTCCATATTCGTGTGTCCATCGGGTGTCAATTTCGGGACAGTGTGAGAGGGGCTTAAAGGAGCAAGTCAAGCCATTTCTTTTGAATTACAAGATGCAAATGGATGCATCTTATCAGAAGGGGGGAAAGACAAACTAAAGTAGCTTATTGTAACTGTTTACACCTTGCAAAAAGCTGTAGATAAAGTAAAAGTGTAATAAACGTGGCTGTGACGTGCAGTGAACAATTAATAAGGAAACCTGGTTCCTTCCTGTAGCTTTCCAACAGCCTTTGCTTCAGCCAAGAAAGCGGTCTCACATCCCAACAGGAAACACATCTCTGCCACTTCCTGTTTCCCGTGAGGAAGTGACAGGGCAGACAGGGAATGGGTAAGCTTGTCAAACACAGGATTAAGTCTTGGTTGGCGTGACTTTCAAGAAATGAAAAAAACACTTGCAAACTGGTTCTGCAAAAGCTCAATGAACGGCAGATCTGCTTAAGTGTTAATGTGTGTTAACACTACTCTGCTGTTTCTACAACACATGCTCTGTTCCCATTTGCGCTACCTGCTGCTGCTATTCTTAACTTGTACTACTGTAACTCAGAGACTTAACATTAAAGTGTGACTTATTAATAGTAAAAAGGAGGTTCCTATACTGTATGTTTCACAAACTATTTTTGTGTCTGAAAAATACTTTATGCAAATGCTTTTGCTTATTGAATCTGTTTACATGTCTACTTATTCCACCTTTTACTGTTTAGCCCTAGGCAACATCTGTATGCGACATCTATATAAATAAACATAGAAACATGGTAAAGGCAATAACAGGATGTACCATACCTGCAACAAACGTTAAGCCTGGTTTCACAAGCTGTGCAGGTTTAACTGCCACACAAACCAGTTGTATTGTAAAATCACAAGCATATCCTATCACAGTAGAGTTCACAAAATGTAACAGTGATATTTCACAAACGTGAGCCGTAATTCTAAATTCATTCTGGCAACAAACATCTGCCATCATCTATTTAAGAAGGCATTTTAACAGTTGCAAATAATAGTGTTAAGCTTTCTTACCCAAATGTTTTCATAATCATTCATTAAATGGGCCATCTGCAACAAAATAAAGAGTACCATGAAATTGTATTCTATGAATTGTATCTTTTTGTCCATGTAAATGTTATCTGTATTGAGCCTATCTATCTAGAACATTCTCCAAACACTGTGGGGAGAGCCCCTGCACAAGATCATCTGCCCCAAACAAGCAGCCCACGTCTTTAAAATTTCAATAATGAGCCGCAGAATCTTCCGGTTTGACCTAGAAAGCTGGCAAAGCGACAACGTACATACTTCTCTTTCTCTCTCTCTCTCTGCAGCTATTAGGTGAATAATATCCGACTCCACATGATACACCATTTACTGAAATTGACATTGGACAGCGGTGACCCATGGTGAGTCAGAGGCCATTGTCAAAACCTACACACTGATAAAAGACCCTGTGGAAGTACGGAATACATTGCCGTATTTGTATTAGTGCTCCGGCTGACAGGTAGGCAGAGGTTTTTGCCCAATTATAGAGGGAAAGGGATGAAGCTAGATAAGGCGGGCCACTAGAACAGAACCTAATGAGGACGTGGTATGATTGCTACGGGACTGGATAGACACGCGCTCATTTTGTGCCCACAGTGAGCACATTCGATTGGTAGAGAACAGCCGAGTTGAAGTGGCACAGAGCGATAGAGATGGATGGGGAGAGATAATGGAAGTGAGAAGGATTGATTCCTCACTCAGTGTGAGAGCATGTGGGAGGAGATGAGATGTTGAGACTGAAAGTGGGAAAAAGAGAGATGGATACAGAAAGTAAGCGAGTAGTCACTCCATCCAGTCAACTACCCTCGCTCTCGCTTTTTTATCCGTCCATCCATCCAACTAATCACGCCGCAGCTAGCAGAGGCAGCGCTGGGGGAATCGTCCATAATGATACAAGTCCTCAAAGTATAGTCCCCCCTGCATGCAACACATTAAAGCCTGTAATACAAGCAACACTTTCTGAAGGCCGTGCAGTGTAGCATTTCACTGGAGGGAGAACAAAACCTGGAAAACAATGCCCAACACAAAACGGCAAGGGAGTGCTCAACGAGAGACCATTTCCATTCAGACATTTAATGGATCCGTGTGGATAGCGGTTCATTGTACCAGACTGAAAAGAGACGCAGCTATCCTTTACATCCACATATAGGAATACATCCATACGTAATCAGTGGTGCACTTTGTGAGAAAGGTTGGTCGGTGAATCCTACAGAAGCAGCGCACGATCCATTTAGCCGCGTATATCACTGTACACAAAAAACATCCTCCTTGAAAAGGTGTTTTTTGAAGTTTGAGGTACAATTCCACTCCTCTCCCTCCTGTTAGGAATATGAATATAAATGCTACTTTGCCGCAGACACTGTGACTCGATGCCATCTGAACTGACACTCAATGCCCAGTGCTGAGGGTGTCTGAGTGTGATTG
Source organism: Notothenia coriiceps (assembly GCF_000735185.1). Lineage (NCBI taxonomy): Eukaryota > Metazoa > Chordata > Actinopteri > Perciformes > Nototheniidae > Notothenia > Notothenia coriiceps. Next base: position 4,901 of record NW_011346458.1, on the reverse strand, counting down.
GAATATTTTATACTGCAGTGCTCTCTGTCCAAGTGCGACACACATGTATCTGCTTTTAAAGTAAAAAGAATACGGCAAATACATGTTTTAGGTGGTTTTGTTAAGCCTTATGTATCAGTGCAAAATACAGTCTCTTTCCATAGCTTAAAGGCTCCAAGATAAAAAAACTAAAACGCTTTTAATAAGCCTGAAACTGAACATGGCCTCTGTTGACTTTGCATGTAGAGGAACACATGTGATATGGAACCATCATGGATTCAAATTGGATCGAATTACAAACATGTTTAACTGAAATCAATATATCTTACTATCTAAGATCATATCTGGCATAAATACTTGGCTTGATCCAGTGCATTCCCACAGTTTATATAAAACACTACAAATAAAAACATATATTTAAGCGCAGGGTCATTATTCTCACAAAATATATTTTTACTGTACAAAACGAATGTGGATTTCATCTTCTTTGAGTGACTTCCAGATATCCACTGACTGTGATGACCAATGGTGTTACTTGAACCCCGGCAGCGTTTAATAAAAAGCACTCAAGCACTTCATTTATTTTGCTTTCTGTCTGATCTCTCATTATATTCCTTTCTTCTACTTGCCATTATCATCTCCATCACCCTTCCCTGGTGTGTTAGCATCACTCTTTAAACTATCTCTCCTTCCTGGTCTCTCTCCCCCTCCCTCTTCATACTTGTGTGAACATAGTAGTGTCTGTATGTGTGCGTGTGCGTGTGTGTGTGTGTGTGGGAGGAGGGAGGAGAGCAGCATCTCTGGCTGGAGGAGGAGGTGAGAGAGAAAGAAGCTACAGAGGGAAAGAGAGAGAGAGAAGCACAGAATTTACTGGAACAAAACACGCCGTTTCAAATCACATAGATAAGAGCCGCCTACTCACCATGTTTTATCTCAAAGCAGATTACTCCTCAATTTAACAATATATTATATTATAATCCCTAAGTATATTGCATTATTTATAACCTAGGACAACGAGAACATTATCATTTAGATTTTGCCACCCAAAGCAACTACATTAGAGCTGCTATTCCCACCATCTGTCGAGTGTCTCGATAGATTAACTCCATATCTCAAGTAGGTGGAATTCACTTTTTAGTTACTAGGAAAGGCCGGTTTACTTCATTTTGGATAATAGTACTAACAAATTGCACTGTTTTTTCCTTGCCAACGGATATTAGTTATTAAGGTATACAACAAATGTTCAAAAATAAAATGGGAGGGAGTTTTGATTTCGTATGGGGGTCCAGTGTTTCTCCTGGGATGGAGTCATAGCAGCGGTGCTAAGGCACGCGGACCCAGCAAAAAAATGTTTAGTGTGTGTGCGTGCGAAGTGCGTCCTGCCAATCTGTTTCTATGTGTCTGCCAGCACAAGAAAGGCTCTTGAGGTCTAGTACATACAGTGGCAATGTCTCAAGATTTAGCAAAATACACCTTTATTGAACATACAGTAACACAAATACTACAAATCCACATAAACAATCAAAAAGGGTCTGTGCCTCCAACCCATGCATTTCCCCCTCTCCACCTCTTACCCCTCCACCTCCCTCCATCTTCCACTCCTCCACCTCCTTTTTTTTTTGGTGGATGTGGTCATTTATTAGCTGCAGTTACAGGGGGATACACACACGCAGGATAATTGAATGCTTTATGGGATCGTATAATTCTCCGCCAATCTCCAGAACTGCTGTGTAGTACAACATAATAATCACTGGACACATTTGGCTAGCTATACAGTTTAGTTACAGTGATTGTGTAGTGGATTAACTAATAAACTATTTTAGAAAATAAAACAAAACTTCCATTTTGAATTACAAAAGCCTATAATTAAAAGAAACTATACTTGAGGTGATTGTGTCCAAATAAAGTTATCTGTCTGCTTCAACTTGCTGTTTTCTGCTTTCCTTCAGCTCTGAAATTGACAGTTTTCCCGCTTATTGGTGGCGCGCAAAGTTGCCGCGAGCGCTAGGGGTCGCCACTTATTATTATTTATTTTAAAAAAAGTGGTACCTGGCTGCGCCGCCGCTATTTGTATATAGGGGAAACACTGGGGTCACTTTTTCAATATACTACGACTACACATGCATAGCCACAGGTGGTTTGATGAAGAAAAAAGCAAGGAAATACATGTAAGAGATATACAATTGCATGGAAATAGGAAAAAGTGGCTGGTCATTAGTTCAAGAGGGCATGTAAAAAGGAATGTCTTTCGATAGAAATGTAACAGTACCCAAATGTCTATCGTCAGCAAAATTCAACCAAAGGTGGAAACAATGACACAGACTAATATTGGTGTACTTTCTCATGTAAACACTCTGTAATAAAGGGTCATTTACTTCAAAAGTGGTATTTTTTGGGAAGAATAAGTGCATCAGAAGAACGGTTTCCTTGTCAACTACAAGTGCCACCTGACGAATTTACCCCAAACTGGACAAATCCAGCTTATTGTCAGCAGACCCTCAAACCCAACTGAGACATTTGGATACTCACTGATGATTCTTTGTTGAAGCCAGTAACCTCAGAGACACGGGCTCCCAGGTGACCCTGAAACAGAGACAGGTACTTATTAAGACAAAAAAAAGATTAACACATACGGTAATACATCCCTTTGTATTCCAAAATGTTCTATATCTTGGCAGATACGTGCATTTTTTTTAAAGGATTGGTAACAAATTACAATCCTTTTCCCCCAACTGAACTCGACACTCAGGGAGGACTTGGTTCTGGCACAGAGGTTAGCCAAATACACAGTCTTCTCATTTGCTAAAAGCATTCAAGAAAACATTCAGGTAGTAGTTTCTCATGTTAAGCCCGAAAGTTGCTTTCCCCTAATAAAATGACAAAAGTCTCCCAAGTCATATCATATGACTGAGAGTTGTTGTAGTTCCAACAACTCTAACCGAGCTTAACATCTTCTCTCGAGCGGTCACATCACACCAACTGGATTGATAGTAATAATCAGCTAATAATAACACTTTCAGCTCTACAATAAGCAGAATCCTGACCAGTCCATGGCTATCCGTACTAACTGTGTTGCCTGAACAACAACATCCAGCCTAGACATATTAAATTGCTAACAGACACTGTGCATACCAGGAAAGATTGTAATATTCCTCAAGACTAAACCTGTCCAAGATCACTGAAAAGTCGGAATTCGATTTAGGTTTCAGGAAATACGTTCGTCTTTGGAGACTGGTTTTATTTGATACCCTTACCTAAAGGGCTAAACCCCCATGAGAACAATGGTCCACAATAGAGTCATGATGAAAAACATGGGAAAAAGAGCCGCCAACAACAACAAGAGCCTTGGCTTTCCCTTTCAGATCGCAAATTCTGAACTGTAACCCAGGGAAAAGTGTGCATGACTAAACGACTGCCTGCTTTTGTTCCATTTCATCTTGTTATAATGGCTGAAGGAGAAACTCTGCATATCCCTACAAAATATGGGCCACACTCCCTATCTTTTGCACAGTGACATAAGATCTCTCAGCTTGTTAAATCAGCTTTAAAAGCCTCTGAGAAAACATATCAGTGGCAACTTTGATGGAGTATCTAAAAAATAGTTGCGTTTATCCAAGTTCAGAGACCATCACAAGCCCACTAACAAGACTCTGAAACTCATCCTCATGACTGTAATGATGCATAGAGCCTAATTGTCACGGTCTAATGCATGTCATCCATTACAGATGATACAGAAGGAACTGGTGCTCATAGCCAGCTTGTGTGAAAGCACAAAAGAAGAGTGCAAAGTGAAAAAACACAAACCTGCGAGAAAAAACATGCATGCTAACCAGAACAGTTCGTGACAAAGGTTGACAAGGGTGCAGGGAAAAGTGTATTCACAGCTCAAATATCAGGCAGTTCTTTCGAAACACACACCAACACACACTTTTTTTATCCTTCCCTGTTGGCTACATTTCCTGGAGAAATAGCAGCAGCAGCAGTCGTCAACTCTTCAGACTATATATACGTTTAATCTGTGAGGTCTTGTGAATTCCTTTAATTTGTACTCATCACAATCAACTTTAATATCTTGCTTTCAACCAGATATCACCAATCCAGTAACTATCTTGTTGGCCACAATCAGGCCAGACCAGACCAGGGCTGAAAGGGCTTCCACCCCGAGAGCGAGAACGTTGTGTCACGTGACTTGAATTTTGAATTGAGCCATCCCTTATAGATACCATCTCTTTACATATTCACACTAGGGATGCATATCGTTGACTTTTTTACGATACCGATACCACTGAACGATACCGATACTCAACCGATACATATCGTGATACTTTGAAAATGTATCATCCCACAATTACTCCCATCATGAAGCGCTTTACGATATAGTTAACATGTCAAATGAATATTAAATTCAATTGTGGGACTTCTTGGACCTTTTAGTACTGAACAAACAATGACAAATGCATAAAAAAATATGAAGAAAACCGATTATGGAATATCTTTTATAACACCCGCCATCAGGTGTGCCGCGTGAATAGCACATCTTGTCGATGCAAACAGACCGTTATAATTAATGTTAAACCTGAGATTCGACTAGAGAACAAATAAATAATAGAATAAAGGTCATGAGATCTCGGCATTGCACAAACAAACAAATCTCATCTTTAAAATCAACATTTGCCTTCACTGGTGAGAGAAAATAAATCCCATCACAATTCATTTGTGGGACTTTTACCTTTCTAGTATTGAACAAACAATGAAAAATACATACACCGAAGCCGGTGCAAGGTGCGCGATCTGATTGGCTGGCGGATGTCAACAATATGGTGCAGCCCACACTCCACAGTGACTCGTTTGTGGAGTTTCACTTCGAAATTGACATCGTAATTTGACGGTTTGGGCCCGAGTTCAAGGATAAAACATTTTTT
>NW_011346457.1:0-1864 GCF_000735185.1 Notothenia coriiceps | reverse complement strand
GTGTGTGTGTGTGTGTGTGTGTGTGTGTGTGTGTGTGTGTGTGTGTGTGTGTGTGTGTGTAAACCTTGTTAAAGTGACAGGCACAGTAAAACAGCCACAGAGGGAATGAGTGGCTGTTGTTGACTTTGCTCCATAGCTTGACAGAAACAACGAGAAGCAGAAATTCAGTTTGATAAACTGCTCTCAAGTTCACTTCCCAACACCTCAACACTTCCAAAGGTGCTTTACACAAGTGGAGCTGTGCTAAGGTGTGAATACCATATGTTCTATTAAAGAGGCCCTATTATGTGTGTGCATGTAAATGGTCTGCAAATGCTAAAATCCTTGTGTTCCCTCCATAGGCAGTTTCTCTTCCACACTCTCACATGCTACATGTCCTAAAGTCTCTCATGGAAAATGGAACTTAATATCAATGAGACTGCTTTATTAAATAAAATCAATTAATCATATTTGAGCCACTTTTTGGAAAACGTCACTGGTAATCTGCAGAAAAACAATGCAATAGTTATAATAATAATAGTTATTAAGGAAAAAAGGAATTCCACCAAACAACAAATATCCCATTATCAATGGAGGTAGAAGAAAAGTCAAAGACTACCAAAACCTAATTATGACCAAAAAAAATCGACTGGACATTGAGATGGTTGGAAACTTTGACCTCCAGGTGGCGCTAAAGGGAGTGTCAGAACTTAGTACACCAAACTCATAGGCATTTAAACCATTGATATATGCACCACATTTCATCTCAATCCATCAGAATTCTGTTCAGATATTGCAGTCTGGACCAAAGCAGAGTAGCGACTAACCAGCAGACAGTAAAATCACTTTCTGCTAGCATGGCTGGAGGTCTGTCTTTGTCATGTCCACTTGAGCAGAGCTGAGTGGGAGAAATAAGGCTTGAATGCAACAATGCTAATGAACGCCCATAATGAGGTATTAATGCAAACTCTCATGTTTAATTATTCCAGAGCTTGCTCATTTGTTCCTTCACTTTTTGGCTTAATGAACTTGTAACTCCATCCCTCTGTTGTTCGGCTCAACTCGAACAAATTGATCGCAAAAAAACGCTTTGTTTTCATCGGCTTCCTCTGGGTAAAGTTCTCACATATATCAGTAGCAGAGGTGGGAAGTAGCTTAAAGTAGTAGTTAATTTGACTTCTTACATTTGTAACACAAATACCTGTACTCTCTACTTCTTACATTTTGAACTCAAATACCTGTACTTTCTACTTCTTACTTCTCTCATGTTCCGATTAACCCAGCTCCCCAAATTTATTTCTTTTTGGTGTCTATATACGCCGGGATCCGGAGTCATGGATGATCCTGCGGTCCTGTGTCATGGATTGCGAGTCCTGGATCTTGAGCCGTGGCTGTGGTCCTGGATCATAAGTCCTGGATGGATATACTCGTGGATTCATCTTCCTATTATACACACATGGATTTCCAAACATTTGGACTACCTATGTTGCAAATGTATTATCTTTTCAATTTACACACGGCATCTATTGCACGTCTGTCCGTCCTGGGAGAGGGATCCCTCCTCTGTTGCTCTCCCTGAGGTTTCTCCCATTTTTCCCTTTAAACTGTGGGTTTTCTCTGGAAGTTTTTCCTTGTACGATGTGAGGGTCTAAGGACAGAGGGTGTCGTATTGTCATACTGATATTCTGTACAAACTGTGAAGTCCACTGAGACAAATGTAACATTTGTGATATTGGGCTATATAAATAAACATTGATTGATTGATTGACATGTTGAACACAAATACCTGTACTTTCTACTTCTTACATTTTGAACTCAAATACCTGTACTTTCTACTTCTTACATGTTGAACACAAATACCTGTACTTTCTACTTCTCACATGTT
>NW_011346456.1:0-3503 GCF_000735185.1 Notothenia coriiceps | reverse complement strand
CCGCCGACTACTCTTCTGCCGGGGGTCCTGCCAACCCTATGTCCTTTGCCATTGGAGGTTCCGCTGGTGGTCCTGCCAGCTCCATGTCCAGTCCCGTTGGAGGTCCCGCCAACTAATCTCCTGCCGGGGGTCCTGCCAATCCTATGTCCTGTTCCTCTGGGGGTCCCACCGACAACTCTTCTGCCGGGGGTCCTGCCAACCCCTTTGTTCCGTTGGAGGCCCCGCCATCACCTGTCTCGCCGGGGGTCCTGCCAACTCCTGGTCCTCTCCCGTGGGGGATCCTGCCTAAGCCTGTCCCACTGACTCCGGTTCCTGTTCGGCTGACACCGGGTCCTGCCCGGCCTCCGGAGCTGTCTGGTCTTCGCCCTCGAGCCCGGCCCCCTGAGTGCCGCGGTCTTCGTCCTCGGGCCCGGCCCCCTGACTCTTCCTGCCGCTGCCTTCGCCCTCATGCTCGGCCCCCTGAGTTCGCCCGTTGTGGTCTTCGCCCCTCCTTGGTCTCTGCCTTGCCCCCGGGCCTTCCGCCCGAGACCCGTCCTCCAGACCCCCTCCACCCACCTTTTCTTGGCCCTAGTTATTTAGGAAACCTCTCGTTTCCCACAGAGCCCCAGAATAATGTGTTAGTCCAAAAACATGTAAAGCGGCCAAAATCATAAAAAATATAAGAAAGAAATATAACTCAAAGCAAAGTGCCGCTGAGACACCCGTCATCGAATATTACGGATGTGTAAAAATAATGGTCCGAGCAAAAGTCGTTTTTGTGAAATGTATTAACTTGCTGGCACAATATACAAGCACAACATTTTCTTGTCTGTGTTCGTTCTTACCCGATGGTAAAAAAATATAGGCCTACCGGGTGCGCTCACCACCACCACCTGTGTCCCAGATTTATAATGACCAGGTCTCCCCTTCCCCAGTGCCCAACGGCTGCCTTTCAAAACAAAGGCATAGAAAAACTTATTTGATAAACATAAATAACTCTCAGTAACAGGAGTACCAACCAACGGCCCTATTGACTCCTATATTAATTGATAGCAGAGATTTCAGAAGTGAATTCAACTTTGATCTACTGATTAATACTCCATTCAAACCTTTACATGTTTCACTTCTTTCTTACATTAGGAGTTTCAGCTCTAAGTGAGATATGAACAGACAGATAGAGACTAAGGTTCAGATTGAACTGGAAACACGTGTTTGTTGAGGCAGTGTTTTTATTACATGTGCTTCAATGTTTGATTATCATGCACTGAAACCGCCTCCCAAAGGGTCGCCATTGGACCTGGGTGATGTTCAAAAACGTTATTATATAAAGTTGTATATAAATTGAGGATGTATTACTCATTGCCCTTACAATCTAACCATTTACTTATCTTGACAAATGTAAAAGCTGTTGTTGTGTTACTGCAGCAGTCTGAAAGTCCCAGTTAGATATTTGAGGAAAACATTATACGGAACAACGGTTCTGCTAACTAACTCGATCGGCATGTGGGGGATGCATCACCCTGAAACGTTGGTTATTGTTTATATTTCCAAAGGACACATCAACATGATGACTGAAGGTGTTGGGATCCAACCCAAAATAATGAACTGCAAGAGAACATGTTTGTATTAAAGTTCCTGGCAATTCTGTTAAACCCTAACCATCTTAACTTCTGAACAGCTCATGCTGAAACTGTTTTTTACATTTTCCAATAAAAACTTCATTGGATCAGTGTCAGGAGTTTCCCATCATGCACCATTGTCAGTGGAGTGAAGCTGCAGCCTTTAATACGTGATTTCAATATACTGTAAAGCCAGAGGGACTTTAGTATAATGAAGTATTAAATGATATCCCTTCAGTGCAGAGTTCATGTTTTATCTGACACGATGCTGAACTTATTTCAGAGTCACAGTTGTTCCCAGAAGCTTTCTGTCCTTTTCAGGTTTTTAATATATACTAATGTACGTGGAACATTTGGGATGAATTCAGATTCATGGGTCAAGAGGAAGTTGAATATAATAATAAACAGCAACTCTTATATTTTTTGTAAGTCTGCAACAGAAGACATGATTCATTCTGAGAAGGGTGTGTGCTAAACTCCTACTCAGAGTGCTGTTAAAACTCTACCTACTGTAAAGAGGACTCAGTACATTATTCACCTCAGCACCTGCACCTGACCTGTACTCCTGCAGTATTTGTAATAATTAAAGTGAAATGCTGTGTTGTTACATGTTGACGTGTGGAACCAAACATACTGACTGAAGGAAACAGCTGCTGATGGATTCTTAAATTAAACTCACCTCTTCCCTTCCACAAGCAGCTTTGAGATGAGGAAATAAAAACGGTCTGAGCTGCAGTGATGGGCTTCTTTACATTACATTACATTTAGCTGACGCTTTTATCCAAAGCGACTTACAATAAGTGTGTTCGACCAACAAGATACAAACTTGAAGAAAACAGAATCATATAAGTACATCAGGTTTCATAGAGCCAAAACATTTCAAGTGCTACTCAACTGGCTTTAGATAAGCCAGTCCTTTGTTAGTATATAAGTGCTTTGTTAGTAATTCTTTGTTAATAATTCTATCTCTCGAAGTGGAGTCTAAAGAGATGAGTTTTCAGTCTGAAGAAGATGTATAAGCTTTCTGCTGTCCTGATTTCAATGGGGAGCTCATTCCACCATTTTGGAGCCAGGATAGCAAACCCACGTGTTTTTGCTGATGGGAACTTGGGTCCCCCTCGCAGTGCGGGTGCAGCGAGCTGTTTGGCTGATGCAGAGCGGAGTGCACGTGCTGGGGTGTACGGTTTAACCATGTCCTGGATGTAGGAAGGGCCAGATCCATTCGCAGCATGGTACGCAAGTACCAGTGTCTTGAAGTGGATTCTAGCATGGCCGTATCTACCATTGAGGTCCCCGAGGTCCGGACCTTGGTAATATTTTTCGAGCTGTGTTTACAAAACTTGCAAAATAATTGCACTAAACGGGGTTCTTTGTAGTACTTCCATTTAATGGGGGCGCTGCATAACTACGTAGCCTCGATTAAAGCAAACAGAAGAAGACGACATTCATCAACAAACCACCGCAGCGCGGACTTGAACCGGAGCAGCGAAGGAGTGATGAAGTATCTAGAGATCTGAGTGCAGTGGGCTGCTTGTGTTTCTGTTCATCAGGACATCATATGACCAGCAGATCCTGTGTGAACGCTCTACGTTAGTCAGTGGACGTCCGACAACATGCACACTAACTTATATTGCAGCTTTAGACTATACTTTGGTTTAAATTGCGTGTATAAACTAGCTAGAGAGCTAAAGTTAATTACATTCATCCAATGTCAGAAGGATTACCTTTTAACAAGCGTTGTAATGCTTTTCTTTCATTTCAATTTAAGTAAAACAATGGAGATATAACATTGTATTATTTTCTTTTTACTACTGACTCAGATATAATGAAAATAACTTCGTCAGTCGAAGCTCAGCTTTGGTAAGGAAGAGACAGGACAGGCAGAGAGAAAGAGAGAGATAAAGT
>NW_011346455.1:0-2544 GCF_000735185.1 Notothenia coriiceps | reverse complement strand
CAAGCGGCCGAGATGGGTTTATTTACTTAGTTTCTTCATTATTGTGGTGATTCTGGTGAGCTTAAAGTCAGCTAGGGAAAGAAATGGGTTTTGCAGTGTCGGGTGGTGACTAACACCTGTGGCAAGTAATGACTAATCTGTGATGAATTACACCTGAAGCTCTGCCAGCTACTGTCCACACACACACACACACACACACACACACACACACACACACACACACACACACACACACACACACACACACACACACACACACACACACACACACACACACTCTAGCTCTCTCTCACACATACACACACCCCCTCTCTCTCACACACACACACACACACACACACACACACACACACACACACACACACACACACACGATAGGGGTGTTTGTTTTGTTTTCTCAGACGGCTAAGAGGGGGGGAAAGAAGAGGGGGGGGGGAATAAGCACCGTACATGAGAGAGGGGTGACTGAGGTGTGTGTAAGTACAGAAAAAAAGGAATCGTACGTGAGGAGCGTAACGAAAGCCTGAATGATGAACGGCACAATGGGCTTAATGTAGTTACCGGAGGGCTTTTGTTGGGGGAGCGCAGGATGAGTTTAGAGGTGGAGGTCTGACAGGAAGTCACGCTGAACTACATGCAGCCATTGTTAGGAGCGCTGCATTTAAAACACACATACAGGAGGCTCTTATTGTGAAAGTGACACGAGATCAGCAGCGTATGGAAGCGGCCTTGACTTCACATCAACGCCAGACAATTATTCCACCTGTGCAGGAGTTTCAGAGCGGAAAACACAACAACAAATGTGAAAATAAAGAAGATTTACTCAAGTGCGGTGCTTGGGGAATGATTAAAGGTCCAACAACACAATCAGACGTTCGTATTTGATGACACTGAAGAGACAATTACTCAGAAACTCACTCAGAGATATATATAAGCCTCATCCTACAGATCCCAAAATGCACCGAGTTGCGACGGATGGGATGTTGATTTAACATCCCAAAATGTTTGCCATGTAAAGAACTGATATCATTTCATTTTGTGTATTTCAACTTGTATTTTATATTTATCTATTGGCTTTTTGATGGATGTTTAAAAAGTATTTCTGTAATTTCCTATCTCCTTTCTCTATTTTATTCTAAATTCCAACAACTGTCCTGAAACCCAATACCTATTATCTTTAATATCCTATTTTAATATAAATATTTCTGTTTTTAAAATGTATTTCTCAAACATATGCTGCCGGTAGGAACACATATCTAAGGCTGTAATAGAGGAACATTTATTTGTCCGTTTCCCATTATGCTCTCAACAACATAATGTATCAATAACTTGAAATTACCGGCGGATAAAGCTGTAAAAATATCCATTAGTGCGTCTCGGCTGAAACTCAGGCAGTTTTATATTGACTGAAGCAGCAGCGAGTGTTGAAATGAATGAACAGTGTTTCATCATCTGCTTTATTTCAAGAAAAAAGCCATTTTGGGACGAGGCGTCAAATTGAAAAGTGGACATTTGAGTCGCTTGATGGTGATTCAAACGAGGAGATTTAATTATATTAAATAAATAGGGTTTAAGACGAGTTAATTACAAGCGACACCGCGGCGTGTTTTAGTCGGAAACCAAAACAAAACCCTAACGATTCAGATCATTTTTAAAGCCGTGTTAGTGAGGAACATCTGGCAGAGGACGTTCAGTTACTGTGATGCATGTGAAGGTCTAACGCTGGTGATTACAGGTGTTCAGGTAACTCAAAATGTGGAAATATGAAGCCATTTGTTCACTTTTAGTGTCCATTTCTGAGCGAACAACACATTTACATTTGCTCAAAGTGCTTTTTGTGGTGAGTGGAGGCAGAGAGGTGACCTTGGAGCCAAACTGTGACGTGACTCTGTGGCTCGGGAAGAAAAAGGTTGTTATTTATAGATCAGCTGTGTGTGTGTGTGTGTGTGTGTGTGTGTGTGTGTGTGTGTGTGTGTGTGTGTGTGTGTGTGTGTGTGTGTGTGTGTGTGTGTGTGTGTGTGTGTGTGTGCAGATATAATACAGTGCGGTGCTTCAATCTCACTTAATTCCATTTAAAAGAAATAGATTTGGAGGATGGAGGGAGCGCTCTCTCTTTTCTCCATTAAAATTCTCCCGTGCTTTCATGGTGCTTAATGCAGCAATGTTGGAACCATTACAATTTCTATTTACAAAATGTAATCAGTAACCTAATCTAAATCTGAAAAATATTAAAAAAAACCTGATTACTTTTTCTTACTTCTGGATTAACTCGATTTCAAATATGCATATACAGTAACTACAAGAGAAAATACATATCAATAGGATGTTTTTACTTATTGTGAAAGACAAGCACAACCTTAGCAAAGAGGAAGATATCTAAGGTAAAAAATGAGTCGTCTGCTCAGAAATGTTCTAGGAAAACCTGCCTGTGTTGGAGCGTGAGTGTTACTGTACATACTGCGCTCTTTTTAGGTTTACAAATGAAGCTCAGCGCAAGTTCAACCAGGAAGACCGTCTTTACTCATTAATTTACTATTCCCATGT
>NW_011346454.1:0-5079 GCF_000735185.1 Notothenia coriiceps | reverse complement strand
CACGCCATGGGGACCCTGACCAAGCGTCGCACCTGAACGATTATGGAGTGAGAGTGTGTTGCTGTTTCCGGTTATTTTTATTTTGAAATCCAGTTCCTGATGGACGCCAAAAAAGCCTGAGATTATGGAATTAAACCAATAAATAAAAGCAAGGATAATTGTGTGTTATTGTTGAGTAAATAACAGTGTGTTATTTTTGAAAAGAATAACAAATTAGAAGGAAAAAAAGATTTAAAAAATACAGATTTCAGTATTCTGAGGCTCTGAGCCCCATTTATTTTCCTCACAGACGGCAACCAAAGTCAGAAATTATACGATTTAAAATAAAAGCAATAATTATGGCTTGATATTGAGCAAGAACATGTTTTTATGAACCACACAGCTTCCGGTCTTCCATGACCCGACCGGAGAAAAATACGTGCTGCAGGCACGAAACACATTACCAGTAGAAATACATTGCTTTTAAAATCGTGCTGCGCAACACGAAAAAAAGGGGAAAATCGTGTTGGTGAACACAAATTAATAGATTAAAAATCGTGTTGGTGAACACGAAATGCCATGAGACTGGGTTGGTCTGTCTGTCTGTCCAACTGTCTGTCTGTCTGTCTGTCTGTCTGTCTGTCTGTCTGTCTGTCCATCTGTCTATCTGTCTGTCTGTCCATCTGTCTGTCTGTCTGCCTGCCTGCCTGCCTGTATGTCTGTCTTTCTGCCTGCCTGCCTGTCTGTCTGTCTGTCTGTCTTTCTGCCTGCCTGCCTGTCTGTATGTTTATCCTTCCGTCCTTCCGTCTTTTTTCACCGTGATAGCTACTGTGCAAAATGCATCAAGAACATTACAGGTGTTCAGTTAAGATCAAGGCTGAGTTTATTGATGGGCAGGAAAGTAGCCTGTGAGGAAGTGGTCAATGCCCCCCCACTTCAAGCCCATGATTTAGTCTTGCAGCTGGTGAGGTGTCATCCTACGGTTGTCTATAGTTTTGTTGTGTAGTGTGTGTACAATAAATAGATCAGACAGTGGCTTTGTGTTATACTCATACCACACACTTGTTTAATTTAGAAAAAAAAACATTTTATTCCAGTTCGACATAATGCTTTACAACAATTAATAGCTCCCCCGGTAATGAGTTGTTTTAATTTTGGCAGTAAAACAAATTAAAACGACATTGTGTCTTTGACACATTGTGTCGGCCTCCCTGTGTTTCAGCTATCAGCCTGCACTCAGCTAAATACACAACATGACAACTTCTCTGCGTGATAATATTCCTACTGTTGTGATTTTATGGAGCGCACAATGAAGACTGTGTTGTCAACACCTGAGCAAATATGTCTCTTTTTGACAACATATTTAAATAAATTCCTGCTTTAAATTGGATGTTAAACTATCACAGATTATAAAAACAGAAGAACATTTCAATGGAAATGTGAAAAGCTATCAAAGACTTGTGGACTTGAATTATTGGGTTATAATGTGGGCTCTTATATTATGTGTCCATCCTAAATGTGTTCTTCTTTCTCCAGCTTCTAAAGATAAGACAACACATCTGCTGCTTCTTAAAATGTGACAGGAAAGCAATATTGAAGTGGGGTGCAAAGTGAATCTTTCAGAGGAACGTGTAACTCTTTGTGTAATGTATAATCTCCCATTGTCATCGTGTCTTGTGACTTTCTTTTGTATTTTGTTCTAGAATCCTCTTGCTGCAAATCTCATTTCATCTTTCATTCTTCATAGCTGTGCTGTGATGTTGATGAACCTGAACAACGAGAAGTTTAAAGACATGAAAATATGTACCACTAATGGATCTTGGCCTGGAGTGCTTCTTTCCAATAAATAATCCTGAAGTATATTGGATGATTGGTAAATCCGGTACAGGCAAACATTCTGTTGTGCAGTGGGTTTAAACTGCAGACAGATTTGTACAAAATTCCCATGACAAATCTTCTGTGTGAAAACAAAACAAACACTCCAGCAGTAGATTAAGATCGGACAGTTTCCCGAGCAAAGCACTTGACAACATGCAGCTTTTCCATTTCTATAAACCTATAAAAGATATCATCCTAACAGGTTAAAGTCTGTCAAAGAAAAACCTATCATATTCTGAAACGTTCTGATACTAGTTTGACCTAGAGACCAGCAGGAGCATATTTCCAACTGTGCGCACAAGATCTGGATTTTAAATTGAAAACATATTTTATTTTATAGACTTGTTTTCTCAAAATCCCAAAAATTAAGAGATTATTCATAAACAACGCTTTTTTTATAAATAGGAAATTATTAAATGAGGTCACATAAATGGCATATAAATGGGTGTCAAGCTAAAAGTCCATCTCTAAGTTCAAGAGCATTTCTCATTTATTCAAGAGAAGATCTTCGTACTAATATCCAACTTTAACCTGCCTGTCTTTTTTCTTTGGGTACTGTGGATATATGTAACGACCGTTATTATGAACTAATGCCGACTTTAAGATCTTCTTTCCTCTCCTGCATATTAAATAGTACTCATGTGTTTCATATCAACATTTGCTCATCTCAATTTACACGAGGCTCCCATGTGTCCCAGAGAGCTGTGGAAACATTTTGGATTAATTATGTTGATGCTTGAAATAGGATAACTAGGTGGACCAAAGTAGTCAAATAAATTAGTAAAATATTTAACAAATGCATAATAAACGTCTAAAATGCAATTTTTAATATGAGCTCTTGAGTAAGTGTTGATACTCTACTTTCACCATTAAAAGACAAGACAAAATAGGACTGGCTAACATATCAAGCGTCATGTGAGTGGAAATGACAAACTAGCACTACAACTTTTTCAACAAAACAAACAATACTGCACCGCTGATGCGTCTGGTATTAATCAACAGATAAAAACTGCCGTTAGTATAGAGATTGTAGTGACAGGCCCTACTGCAGACCTTTTGACATGTCTAGTGGGAGAAGCACATACATGTAACTGCCAGTTCCTCTGCTATCTTTGCCTTTTCACTCCCATGATATTCATGGTTAACACGGGACAAAGTTGGGTCGAGCTTCGTGATTCGATTTATTCGCGTTAATATCTCTTGAACGCAATAATGTTTCCAGGTGAATTCATTGACAGGCCCACTAATTGCATTACCAAGGGTTTTGGTCCAGAGTCCCATGTTAAAGTGTATTCCCACATATTGTATTAAGGAGGAGCATCTCTAATCAATAGCTTACCGATGGAGATTTATCTTGTATTATTTAATTCAGGTTTTACTTTTTTATCTCCTGAAGTAGTGGTGCTGGTGCAGTGGGTTGTGTGTTGGTGTTGGGATCAGGAGGTCACATGTTCAAACCCCACTGCAGTCAGCATGTCGTTGTGTCCCTGAGACACTTGACCCCAAATTGCTCCTGTGGTGATTGTCCACAGTAATGAGTATGTAAGTCGCTTTGGATAAAAGCGTCTAACAAGTAACATGTAATGTTATCTCTGGCTGTTATTGCTTCATGATATCACATCCTGGTTCCAGGCTGGTGCATTCAGAGACTACACCACCAGTGGATTTGTTAACTCTTCTGCTCGAGTCTTGCATGTTTTACGATAGAACAAGCACAGGCAGGTCAGCGCTTATTGATTTTACACAGAACACCTCTCATCCTCTCCCCTGCAGTGGGGACTCAATTTGGAGCTTCACAGAGAGCCTGGCAGCCGTTATCTACACAGTGCTAAACCTGCTGAGATAAAACATTTCCACAGAGACAGACCTAAGACCGGAGAGCTTTCCGGAGCCACATCTGAACACTGCTGGCTCCATGAGCTGTAGACACACAGCTGTAACAGGAAGTGTTCCCTGTACCCTTGTAATGAATCACTGAACTCGCGTTATTATATGTGACAGTAATAATGTCAGTTTTTAACGTTCTCAAGGGTTGACAAACAAGCTGTAAAGGATTCTGGGGTGTTTTGTTCCAACAAAGCAGTATTACTGGGGTAACATGGCCGCTGTGCTCAGTGGACCGTGGCTCCTGTGAAGTTACAGGAGTCTCCAGTGAGGAAGTCTCTATTCTCTTTAGTGTCATTGCACGACTCTGTCACCTCGCCCTGGTCTTCTAATTCTCTCCCTCTCTTTCATTGGTGCTTTACGATGGTCTCTCCTGGGTCCTCAGGGTTGGACCCCCGCTCCCCCGGCCTGTCTATCTCTTTCATTTTCTGTCTGTCTGTATCACTCTGTCTCCTTAGAGGACCACTTACTTTTTATCCAACCCTCTCCACCCTCCGACCTCTCCACCGTTCTCTTTTCCTCTCCTTCCTCCTCTTCCCTGTGTCCTCTCCATGTCCTTTGGTTGTATTTATTTGTCCTATGATGCCCGGACATTCTCATTCAACCTTGATTAAGAGTCTCACAGAGCATCAGCTGATCAGAATGTATTTTGCTTTATTTCTGACAATACGGGATCATAACAGAACTTGCATGAGCGGTGTTTTCTTTAAATAAAATACAGTGGAGACTTTTTCACATGCTCCACATTTTATAGGCTTATTTTATGGGTTACAAGCTAGTATTTATATATTATAAAATTCTAATTATTAATATTAATTATATACTAGGCCAGTTGTAAGCTAGTTAGCCACATAGCCGCGGGAAGTCATTTTGCTCAGGGGGTGCTGCCAAAAGTGGGGAGGGGGCCGCTTAAAAAAAAAAGAAAAAAGGCGGTGCCCGGCTGTCAGTGATACGAGCCGCATAAATTGTTTGTTAAAGGCGAGACACGGCAGGCAAAAACATCGTTTTTCATGCACTGGTCAATTTTGAGATGTTGTGCTCTTTTGATTCCATAACATGTTTTCTTTCAGGCTTTTGGAAGGAAAACGTACAAAATACACATTTAAGTGTTCATTTGACTATAGTTTGTCTATTTCCGTCTGTATATTTCTCCTAAATTCACCAAAAGTTAGCATTCTAACGTAACATAAAGTACCGCGACCGCTGTTTGCACCATGTCATCAGAAATATCGTTGGAAAGCTCGGTCTCTCCAGCACAATCTCATCGGATCCAAATATGGTCATTTCCTTTGTATCAGCAACCAATCGTGAAAGTACAAAAGGGTCTTAAACCAAGAA
>NW_011346453.1:379-668 GCF_000735185.1 Notothenia coriiceps | reverse complement strand
GGTATATTCAGGAATCCTGAAGTCAAATTTAATACCTTTTAAGACCTTTTTTAAGACCCTTTCCATACATTTTAAGACCTCATCGCAACTTCGAGTTCTAACCTGTTACATTGGCGACACACTTTACCTCACATTTACTATATTGATTGTAAGATAGCACAACTAAACAGAGTGCAGACAGACTACTGAAGCCTCCTCTCCACATGAACTTCAACCTCTCTGTGAAGGTCAGGTTTAATGCAGTATGCTGCTTTGTTGCTTCTGTACTCTGTGCTCTTTCATTCCAGTA
>NW_011346453.1:0-339 GCF_000735185.1 Notothenia coriiceps | reverse complement strand
GTATATGCAGGAATCCTGAGGTCAAATGTAATACCTTTTAAGACCTTTTTTAAGACCCTTTCCATACATTTTAAGACCTCATCGCAACTTTGAGTTCTAACCGGTTACATTGGCGACACACTTTACCTCACATTTACTATATTGATTGTAAGATAGCACAACTAAACAGAGTGCAGACAGACTACTGAAGCCTCCTCTCCACATGAACTTCANATATTTCATAGTTCAAAGTTTTGTCAATTGTTTTGTTTATTGGTCAAATACTTTACTGGAATGAAAGAGCACAGAGTCTACAGAAGCAACAAAGCAGCATACTGCATTAAACCTGACCTTCACAGA
>NW_011346452.1:0-4732 GCF_000735185.1 Notothenia coriiceps | reverse complement strand
TTGGGCTATAAAGGAACTACAGCACGGTCACATGACTTCACGTCACCACCGCTAAGCTAAGGGTTGTACGTCATTACCCGAAGTAAACACTCCTCTAAGTTAGTTTCTGTTCTGCTTGAAGCAAGTCCCTGCCTCCTGCAACTGTTCAAAGAAGGAACCGGAAGGAGTTTACTTCCTGGTTTTATGACGCGTCACTGCGGCTCTCTATAGAGTCCACGGTGAAGAGCTATCCACTTGAACATTGTATTTTAATTAATTTAGGCTCAAGAAAAAATAAATTGGGAAACAATTGAGTTCCTGAGAAGAGCAAATCTAATTACGGAGGTAGAAATTGCAGAAAAAAATACATCATACATCTTTATCATTGCACCTACTGTAAGAATATGTGCATTTATCTAATAATGTTTGATAGGACCAAACTGAGATAGAATAATAATAGGGGAAGGTAGCTTTTCTGTTCTTAAAACTCTGTCAGACTTATATTTGATGTGTCATTTTGGCAAAATCACTTGTAGTACATCTAAACAGATATCATATTCCTCTACGTCTGACAATATTTCCAATAACCAACACACTAAAGACAACGTTTTCTGAGCATTTAGATGAAATATTAAAACACTACAAATCCAGAAGGTGGGTAAGTGTTGAAAGTCATTTGATCACTATTTTCTACATAAATAAACGGTGTGAGAAAAGCTAAGTGAACTCCTCAGTCTTAGCGAGTGCATCGTCTCCTTTCTGAGTCCATCAGCAGACTCCTACATTAGCCGGGGTCAGCAGGTCCACACAGCCTCAGATCTCAGGGGTCAGAGGTCGTCTGTGTGAACCGGAGGGGACGAGACGTCGATGTCATTAAATCTGTCTCGGTCCTCGACCAATTACAGAGCTTAGATCGCTCCACGTGGTACATTAAGAGGACGAATTCATTCATACACTGAAGTCACAAAGGGAAGCAAAATATATAGATAATAATGGTAACACTTTAGATAAGTTACACATATTCGCCATCAACTAGTTGTTAATTAACATATTAGCAGTATATTGGCTCTTTATTAGTCATTATAAAACACTTATTAATGCCTTATTCTACATGACCATATTCTACAAGTAATAAGCCATTAGTTGATAGTTTGTCCTCAATAACCCTCTAATTAGGGCTTAGTTATTGTAAGGAAGTTGTTGTACATGAGTTTGGGTCTTAACACTAGAACCGCCAGAGGTCGCTTTATACCTAAAACCGCCAACGGGTAAAATACCCGTTGGCGGTTCTAGGTTAATATGTTCAATATGGCCTAATAAGGCAGCCAATCACGAAACTGTTTCTCAGGGCTTCTTAACATTTAACAACCTATTAATGTGTCATACCCACTTAACGGGAAGAAACTCAGCCAACTGACGATACGAAAAAATTTTAAAGAATCAAAACACAAGTCTCGCAAGAAGCGTCTAAATGAGCCCTGAGCGAAAAACATGCTAACGCACTTAGCACAGAACTCATGGTAGAAATGCTTTATTACTTATCAGATCTGCACAAACAAGACATCAGATTAAAGCTGAGATTCCACAGATTCTAGGGGTATAAGTATCATCACTGTGCGATCAAAACAAAACCAGACATCACACAACCTAGCTTTACTGATCCAAAACGGCAAATAGTCTCACCTTTGCTGTTGTTCTGGCCAAAAGTTGTGTTCAATGGCATTAAAATGATAAAAACGGTGCTGAAGGTTAATCCATAGGTTAATCCAATGTGTCTGTGTCACTTTGAAATGATTACTGATTATCCATCAGCAATAAACCTAGTTTTCAGTTTTCAGAGCGTAACATAGCTTTCGGTTTGGGCAAACTGCGTGCGCGTCACTCTCACTTCTCAATGGAACGTGTAGGTGAATTTAGGAACTCCCCCTTCGATTCTATTGGCTCTAACGGTTGAAAAGAGGTGTCAATCATCAAAATCGACCAATGGGTTCCAGAGAAATGGCAAATCCACCCAAATGACCCCAGAAGTGTTTTTTTTTTCTAAATCTGTCTAAAAAGGTCAAATTTCACTTGTTTTGCATCAATCTTGATACAGGGTACTTATTATATGTTATAGTTTGGATTCCTAAAGCTTTTAGTCTACTATCCCATCATTCAAGGGTGGTTTTCACTATAAGTAATGTTTTTTTTTGGACGGACACAATAATTTACATTTTGTTACTATGTTCAATCTGAATTTACTTTAAAATAAAAAAAATTCTATATTGATTCTGCTTTTCTACATCCAACTCGCAGGTTTATCATTACTTTGAGAAAAAAGATATTAATTATGTCATTTTCGAGCCTGAGTCCTGAAAAACAGGCTCAGGGCTTAACAGGTTAACAACTAGTTGTAGGTGAATATGTGTACCTTAATCTAAAGTGTTACCATAATAATATATATTGCATTATTTTTCTATACTGTCTCTTGTTTCCCATTAACATCAGTGGTTTATCACGCAGTAATACAGTTCTTATGATGATGTGGCAATATCAATGGGTCGCTAACGATGTTTAATCTAAACTTATGGTGGGTGGAAGATAAAGGGAGAGTAGTTAAAGTATATATTTGTCAAACTGTACTCAACATTGACAGCAGTTCTATAAACAACCAGTGATGCTAGTGAATATATGTGTGTGTGTAGGCGTGTAAATTCACAAAATGTCAGGAGAGGATTATTCTTAAACCTTTAGTTCCGTTTTAATCCAAATAAATGCAACAACAAAAATCCCTCTCTCTTCCACTGTTCATTCACTGGTTTGGTTGAAATGAACCCCTTTATTCACAGAGTTACATCTACAGAATGCCCTGTTTTTTTCCGTGAGAGGTTTACACTGTGGAAATAGATTTAAGTAAATATTTGTAAGGCTCTATTTTCAGGTAAACAAAATACATCAAGAAAGCAATGGCGTACATTTATATAAAAGAAATACAATAAATATTAGACATACAGTAGAGGCAAAATCTGGCACATTTACTTGATGGACTCAAGTGCTCATGTTGATTAGTGTGCATTGTCCCTTCTTAAATAAGTAAATCCAAATATATATATTGAAACATTGCGCTGAGTTATCAAGTTTTGGTTTAGTTTCGATAGCTTTAAATAAAATACATTTAAGTGAATCGGCTAGAAGACATGGTCACCTTCAGACAGAAAACCTGACTCATCTGCTGTTAATGTGACTATTTAGAATCGTGTGTGTGTGTGTGTGTGTGTGTGTGTGTGTGTGTGTGTGTGTGTGTGTGTGTGTGTGTGTGTGTGTGTGTGTGTGTGTGTGTGTGTGTGTGTGTGTGTGTGTGTGTGTGTGTGTGTGTGTGTGTGTGTGTGTGTGTGTGTGTGTGTGGTGGTGTGTGTGAAATCAGTCTGCATGTAAAAAATACCAGGAGAATATGTGTAGGGAGAAGGTGGAAAAAAAATGGAGACTGAGAGGAGAGGACATAATTATAATTACAGTCTTTAATCCTCTGGACACACACACACACACACTCATATACACACACTGGGCGAGCTTTTAATTAACTATTTGGCGACAGGGGACTCTGGTATTGGGCTAATTATTTGAACCACACACTGAATCTCTTCCAGAGAGGCAGGCAGGTCCTCCTCGCTCTCGGCTCACCTGGTAATTGAAAGGTTTTTTCGTGGAGATCAGTTCCCGTGGAAATCCCTTGAAGCCAAAGTCAAAATCATCGAGGGACGGCGAGCTAAAGTTAGGCTTCCATTCTGCCGCTGACTTATCCACAGTGTAATACGGATTTAGTTTTTAAAAGGAGGACAAGGAGACAGAATAACCGTCTGTCTTCTCCTTATTAAAGGTTGTTAAGGCGGCGTGACTTTATCTCGTTCTCATTTCAGTTTTAACACGGGTGAATCCTAAGAGGGATTGTATTTGCAGAAAGGGAGCACAGTATAAATACTTTATGACAATACAGTTGAACATCCTGCCAGATAACGTAAACACACACCATTACAATAATCCGTGCATTTCCCCCTTGTGAAATAATTGGTTTATATGGAGACACGAAAAGTTCAGTGAGTTTGAAGGGAAATAGTGTAAATGAAAGAGTATGTAGGTTTGAAGAAGAGGGCTTATAGTAGGTTTTAGTCTCCCTGGTTCCCTCCAGAAAAAGCCAATGGGATTTCTCCATTGGCTTTTGGATTATTGCAGATAACAAACGTTTATGATACTTACACGTTTTGTTCAGCAGGATAATCTCCACATATTAACACCACTTCATGATTTCTGAAGTAAAAAGCTAACCTTAGGCTATAAAGGAACTACAGCCGGTACATGACTTCACTCACCACCGCTAAGCTAAAGGTGGCTAATGTTGGGCTATAAAGGAACTACAGCACGGTCACATGACTTCACGTCACCACCGCTAAGCTAAAGGTGGCTAATGTTGGGCTATAAAGGAACTACAGCACGGTCACATGACTTCACGTCACCACCGCTAAGCTAAAGGTGGCTAATGTTGGGCTATAAAGGAACGTCTCCACCGCTAAGCTAAAGGTAGCTAATGTTGGGCTATAAAGGAGCTACAGCACGGTCTCATGACTTCACGTCTTAAGGCGGTTAATGTTGGGCTATAAAGGAATGTCTCCACCGCTAAGCTAAAGGAGGCTAATGTTGGGCTATAAAGGAACTACAGCACGGTCACATGACTTCACGTTACCACCGCTAAGCTAAAGGTGGCTAATGTGAAGTCATG
>NW_011346451.1:0-3031 GCF_000735185.1 Notothenia coriiceps | reverse complement strand
TTTTGTACTGGTATACTGGTTTATCCCCATTGGTTAAACGCAGAGCCGGCCCGACCCATTAAGCGACATAAGCGGCCGCTTAGGGCCCCCAAGCAAAAAAAATATATATGTACATTTGTAATAACTCTGTGTCTCTTATAGTGTGGATATAGTTGCTATGACAAACTCTCAAAAATCAGCTGTGATATGTGACGGCCCCTAGGCCTTAGACTTGATTAGCCACTCCCCCAATCAGGAGAGATTGCTGACACCTGATTTAGGTTGACTGCTCAGCTACAAGTGTGGGTGCCTGAGCAGTCAGTCTCTCTCTCCTCTTGGGTTGCTTGGCTCTCCTGGATCTTGGTTTGTTTGTCTTTATATATTGATGCATGTTTACACACCCACACACTACACACATTACTGATTAACTGACTTCATAATTAACTTAAATAAATATACTTTAATTGGATAGGAATGACCCTACCCTCACCTATGGTCATGAAGGCAAAGTCATGACCGAAAGAACGAGATCGCGGATATAAGCGGCCGAGATGGGTTTTCTCCGCAGGGTGGCTGGTGTCTCCCTTAGGGATAAGGTGAGAAGTTCAGTCATCCGGGAGGGACTCGGAGTTGAACCGCTCCTCCTTCGCGTCGAAAGGAGCCAGTTGAGGTGGTTCGGGCTCCTAGTAAGGATGCCACCTGGGCGCCTCCCTAGGGAGGTGTTCCAGGCACGTCCAGCTGGGAAGAGACCGAGGGGTAGACCTAGAACCAGGTGGAGGGATTATATCTCTTCTCTGGCCTGGGAGCGCCTTGGGATCCCCCAGTCAGAGCTGGTTGATGAGGGAAAAGAACGTTTGGGGCTCTCTGCTGGAACTGCTACCTCCGCGACCCGACCACGGAGAAGCGGGAGAAGATGGATGGATGGATATGAATGATGTGTGGTCTCCTTCTTTTGTCCGTCCTTGAGCCAGGGCGTGGCATATGTACTTTATAAGCTAGCTATCCTTATCTATCTTACTTAGCTTAAGTTAGCTATTATTCCACAAACTAGCTAGCGAATATCAGCTATGTAGCTATTGCCAAATTGGTATGCTTTAAATTTGACTTACAGCTCTAAACATCGCTGTACATTCCCAAATATGCATTAACTAATCACATATTGGTAATCTCTCAATGGTTAAAAGGTACGGAATATGTTTTTATTTTATTATTATTATTTTTGTATTCCCTTTCTTGAATTTGTATTTTAATGTATTTGTGTATTATCCCTGACGAATATTAGGCTATTGAGGAATTGTCTTTTATTGACGGATTATTATTTCAATACTATTTTACTCCTTTGTAAACAGAAAAAGTGGAAAGCATGTTAAATACAAATATATGTATACATATTTTTGTACATATTTGTATTTTTGTATTCGGGGCTGTGGGAAACAGTATTTCGATCTCTCTGTCTGTACACACAAACTGAAAGATTGACAATAAAGTTGACTTTTGACTTGATGCTGTTCATGACCTGGGTTCCTAATACAAATTGGAATAATAAAAGGTGAAGATAAAGGCTCTCTCTCTCTCTCCGAAACAGCAGCTCAGCGTTTTCCCAGCCTCTGCATCAATGTGTGTTTGTCTCGACCCTGTGACATCTGATCTGACTAAACCACAATCAACGGCTGACACGAAAAAACCCTCTTCTCCGCTAACAGGCCACACAATGCCCGCCTGCTGACTGCGACTGTGAATGTGCATCAGTGTGTTTTGTCCCCAGCTGAAATGTTTTCTGGTGGCTTCGTTATTGGAGCTGTTGAATGGTGCACCGGAGAGCTATAGTCCTATGAAGCCAGCCTTTTGTCCGTGTGTTGTTGTTGTTTGTAAAAAGGCAGCGTTAGTCAGCTTTTCTCACCGGAGCTATTGTTGGTTAATCACCGAGTCCATCTAAAGGTCACTGAAAGGATCCTGTAGCAATCACAGACTCCTCCTGGCAGAATAACAGCTGATTTCCAGAGGTGGGAAGTAGTGGAGAACAAACACTTTGTTCTTAAGTACATGTTTCTGGTATCAGTACTTTACTCCACTACTTATTTTTCTGACGACTTTTTACTTTCTACTTCTTACATGTTGAACACAAATACCTGTACTTTCTACTTCTTACATGTTGAACACAAATACCTGTACTTTCTACTTCTTACATGTTGAACTCAAATACCTGTACTTTCTACTTCTTACATGTTGAACACAAATACCTGTACTTTCTACTTCTTACATGTTGAACACAAATACCTGTACTTTCTACTTCTTACATGTTGAACTCAAATACCTGTACTTTCTACTTCTTACATGTTGAACTCAAATACCTGTACTTTCTACTTCTTACATGTTGAACTCAAATACCTGTACTTTCTACTACATGTTGAACACAAATACCTGTACTTTCTACTTCTTACATGTTGAACTCAAATACCTGTACTTTCTACTACATGTTGAACACAAATACCTGTACTTTCTACTTCTTACATGTTGAACTCAAATACCTGTACTTTCTACTTCTTACATGTTGAACACAAATACCTGTACTTTCTACTTCTTACATGTTGAACACAAATACCTGTACTTTCTACTTCTTACATGTTGAACTCAAATACCTGTACTTTCTACTTCTCACATGTTGAACACAAATACCTGTACTTTCTACTTCTTACATGTTGAACACAAATACCTGTACTTTCTACTTCTTACATGTTGAACTCAAATACCTGTACTTTCTACTTCTTACATGTTGAACACAAATACCTGTACTTTCTACTTCTTACATGTTGAACTCAAATACCTGTACTTTCTACTTCTCACATGTTGAACACAAATACCTGTACTTTCTACTTCTTACATGTTGAACTCAAATACCTGTACTTTCTACTTCTTACATGTTGAACACAAATACCTGTACTTTCTACTTCTTACATGTTGAACTCAAATACCTGTACTTTCTACTTCTCACATGTTGAACACAAATACCTGTACTTTCTACTTCTTACATGTTGAACACAAATACCTGTAC
>NW_011346450.1:0-1938 GCF_000735185.1 Notothenia coriiceps | reverse complement strand
TAATGGTTACACAAGACAAAACATCGTTATGACATCATAAAGTGGCCAAAATCTGATCAGCTCATTTTCAGACAGGTTTTTATAGAAATGGATCAGGACAAAAAGAGAGAGAATCTTTGTTCCTGAAACTTTCAGAGTCTCTTTCCACAGAGGGGACACATGTTGATGTAGAAGAGACATGAAGAAGAGGGGACACATGTTGATGTAGAAGAGACATGGAGAAGAGGGGACACATGTTGATGTAGAAGAGACATGAAGAAGAGGGGACACATGTTGATGTAGAAGAGACATGAAGAAGAGGGGACACATGTTGATGTAGAAGAGACATGAAGAAGAGGGGACACATGTTGATGTAGAAGAGACATGAAGAAGAGGGGACACATGTTGATGTAGAAGAGACATGAAGAAGAGGGGACACATGTTGATGTAGAAGAGACATGGAGAAGAGGGGACACATGTTGATGTAGAAGAGACATGAAGAAGAGGGGACACATGAAGAAGTGGATTTTGCATAATAGGTGACCTTTAAGCTGACTTTACTGCAGGACTGCGTATTATGATGTCACTTCCTGGATAGTTATCTCACTCAAAGTTGTGTTTAGGCTCTACTAGTATCTCATACATGTAGCATGTTCCTGTGTATCTGATTATGACTTTAATGCTTGAATTAGTGCTAAAACCAGGAAATGAATTGGCATGTTATCACTTGTCTTGTCAACGTTTTTGTTTCAACATGCTTTTGGTTAGATATCTGAAATCTACATAACACCTAATCGCTAGGCCTGAATTTGTATATATGAGAATAATACTGATCTCTTTGTCTTACTGTCTGCACATTTTTAAACTTAGAAAGGGCTTCTACCTTGTAAAATAACTGTTTACATGTCAAGGCTGTTAGAAAATGAAATCGTTTTGTTAACTTTAGCTTATAGTATGTGACGTAATGCAATGCGACAAACTGCAGAATGCTTCCTTCTCTTCTCAACATGCAACAGATGATTTGTGCACTTCTCTCTGCAGTGTCCTTAAAGTTTCCTCTGGTTATAAATCTTTGATCTGAACTTTACTTTCTGGGTTCCTGAAAAGATCCTGTGTTGCTGTCTCTGTTCCCTAAACGCTGCGGTGTTGTCTAAGGTGTCAGACAGCACTAAACCCTCCCTGAGACCCGCTTCACTTTTACAGTTGGTAGTTGTAGTTTCTCACGGGGGTGTCCTGCCTCCCCCCCCCCTCCTCCCTTTTTTACCTCTCTCCCATCTCCTCTCGTTCCCTCTCTCTGCGCCTCTCTATTTTCAGAGTAGCGCCTGAGTGCCACTTTCAACAAGCGGAGCGGATTCCTCAGCGTTGCCATGACAGCGTTGCCATGGCTCCACGACACACTTTTTGGCTTCCCTCCTCGCTCTCGTTAATCTTCCTCTTCTCCCCCCCCCCTAAAAATACCAAAATTGCTTCATCCAAAAATGTGATTTCAGGACTTACTGTGGTTCCTCTGTTACCTTTAGCTTCTGGAGAGCGTCTGTTTTCCTTCTCACAGGTCTGCAGGTCTTTGCTTTTCATTTCCTGTGGGAAGGATTTCACATTTATTGCAAAGTAATTGAAGTTAGTGACATTTCTTATCGTCCTAATCTCATCATTTCCCAGGAGGTTATAATATAGATTTTAAGATGGGTGCTGGTTACTACAGTAAAGATCACATCTAAATCGAGTGCAGGAACTAACTGAGTGTGTATGGAAAAGAAATGCACCAGAGTTCATTTGATTGCTAGCTGTTGAATTCTAGGAAACATTAAAGCATTATAGGTATTTATTTGGACTTCATGTACAATCCTTTGTCTCTGCCTGCAGCTGACGTGTGTGTGTGTGTGTGTGTGTGTGTGTGTGTGTGTGTGTGTGTGTGTGTGTGTGTGTGTGTGTGTGTGTGTGTGTGTGTGTGTGTGTGTG
>NW_011346449.1:0-2052 GCF_000735185.1 Notothenia coriiceps | reverse complement strand
TTTTTTTTTATCTCACTCCACCCCCTCGGTCTTCTGACATCACATAATTGGGGCGGGCCCTTCTGTCACTTTTATGCATATTAATGTGATGGAAGCGGCATTTTGTTTTAATAGACTTGGGGGCGGGCCCACCTGTCACTTTTTATGCATACTAATGTGATTGACATTTTTTTTATGATACACCATAAGGCGCAACAGTGGGGGCTTTTCACACCTGTGAATACACATCAACCCCCTCCTATCGACGGATCTCACACCTACTTGGGATATCACACCTACTTGAGATCTCACACCTCGATCAAAGGGGAGGCGGGACTTAGCTCATTTGCATAATGGGGGGAGGTGTGACCTGTCACTTTTTTATGCATACAAATGAGACGAAAGCGGGATGAATATTACTACTAGGGCTCTATAAATAAAGAACTACGGCAGATCTGTAATATGTAATGCAGCCGAACCGTGTATTACAATGCCGTTATGTGATGACTTTCAAAAAGGAAAGCAAGAACACTCGGAATAAAGTATTATTTTTTAATTTTTTAAAAAGTTTTTCGGATTTAATATCGCATTAACACCATATCCCTACATGCATTGCGTCTAAAACGTCCAATCAGTGAGCTTAAACCATAGCTGAGGATCTTGGGTAATCAGTTCAGTGGCTGTGTATCGCAATGATGCTCGAAATGTCCCTTATAGGCCTACGTCTGTTTCCGGTTATTTTTATTTTGAAATTCAGTTCCTGACGGACGCCAAACAAGCCAGAGATTATGGAATTAAACAAATAAACAAAAACAAGGATAATTGTGTGTTATTGGTGAGTAAATAACAGTGTGTTATTTAGAAAAGAATAACAAATTAGAAGGCAAAAAAGATTTTAAAAAATACAGATTTCAGTATTCTGAGGCTCTGAGCCCCATTTCTTTTCCTCACAGACGACAAAAAAAGTCAGACATTATACGATTTTAAAATAAAGACAATAATCGTGGCTTGATATCGAGTAAGAACATGTTTTTATGAACCACACAGCTTCCGGTCTTCCAAAACCCGAACGGACAAAAAGACGTGCTGCAGGCACGAAACATACTACCAATAGAAATACATTGCTTTTAAAATCGTTCTGTGTAACACGAAAAAAAGGAGAAAATTGTGTTGGTGAACACGAATCAATAGATTAAATGTCGTGACTATAACACGAAATGCCGTGAGGCTGGGTTGGATGATCGCTAACCCAGCATCATATGACGTTATGTAATGTGCTGAAGAAAAAATGGCAGACAGACACAATTGTGAGAGAGCAGGTAAGTATGGACACAAAAACATGAGCAGCAAATTATGTGATTAGAGGGGTGCCTCACAACATGAATGGTGACAAAGTAGTGAATACATTTAGATCAGAATGCTTAGTACAATGTCATTCATTTATCACAAAACACAATATATATGGACCACCCGCTGTCATTGATTGACCTGATTTAATTATGTAACAGCTATGATGTAACAGTGCAGAAAAAAAAGACAGAAGTGTCTGAGTGTGTTTTCTCTGTAGCGATAAGCTCACTATAGTCCTCTAAATACAACTCTCTAGAAGATGAGTGAATGTGAATGAGTGAGCAACTGTGGAAGTAGCCATGGTCAGTACTTACCTGGGTAACATACGTTTTGGTGACTTCTTTACAAAGAAAGACCCTTCCATCTGGCTCGCTGGATTCTTTTAATGTGAAGCAGCAGCAGCAGCAGCAGCAGTAGGAAATTTTTGGTTAGCATTAACGTCTCCTACATCAGCTCCGATGATCAGCAGAAGCTAACGGTGAGCATGATATCAGGGAGATCACAGGACAAACAGCGACACAGGATAACGCGCTTCATCGCTTCCTCTCCATCTATCGCATGTTTGGAGGTTTCTCAGTCCAGCACTGCAATGATGTACGACGTCACTGACAATAAATCCTACTATAAAGGAAAAATAATAAATGGCCAGGATCCCTCTCTCTCCCCGGGGAGATGTTTCATGTTCTCACCTCCGCTTTAACAGAGAGACAAGAACAACCCCCC
>NW_011346448.1:0-2300 GCF_000735185.1 Notothenia coriiceps | reverse complement strand
AATCACATGGTACCATTTTCAGAGTGGCTTTTTGGACAAGTGAAGGGGGGGGGGAGGTTGTAATGAATATATTCATCTGTACTCTCAAATGCCCGGTGAAGCTGAAATGTCACGCATGTGTTGTTCTAATGTATGCAATATGAATATGGGCAGATGCAAATCAGACTCATAATGCTTCTGTCTAATGAACTGCTCCATTTAATAAGATGAATGGCAATCAGAGAACAGAAGGAAGAGGCACAAAAAACCCCATATTATCAATCAGCAGAATATGTTAGGTTATCAACAGCCATCGAGTCCTGTCATAATCATTATTGTGGTAATGACAGTGGAGTGAAAGCGTCGCTGCGAATCCAAACTCTTCAAAATGTTCAAAAGGGCTGATGTGAAGGCAGCAAGATGACGGGCAGGAACATGAACTGATGCTGATGCTGATGGTGATGGTGATGGTGATGGTGGGGATGCCACTGCTGTAACAACAACATGAGAGTTGCAGTGCTCCGTGGAAACAAAAAACAACAACAAAACTGAGATATGAGTCTTGCATGGGGATATTTCCTCTCAAGTCTTAATGGGATCTAAATTGGATAAAGCATCTCGATCTGCTGTTGAACACTGTCATGCGAAACGCAATAATGATCATCATGGTATGGTAGCTGTAATCATACAGCAATAATCTAGCATCAGCGAGTTAGACAAGGAGGCAGCAGTGAAAACACCACCGCCCGGGAGAGGAAGAGCAATCACAGAGATGATTATGACAACGAAAAAAGATGAAGGGGAGAGGTGAAAATTAGGAACAAGGTGAAGGAATGGAGCAAATGAGAGACAGACAGATAAAGGAAGAGTAATGGGCAGAGAGTAGGTGCAAAGGAAGAGGAAAACGGGTGAGGTGGGAGAGAGGAGTGGGATTGCATAAGCAGTAAGAAGTCAGTCAAGACTGCCACTCAGGATGAGAGCTCACAGTGAAACAGCTGAAATCTGATATTGATTACATCAAAGCCCTCCTCTCGCCCTGCACACAATGTACGCCTAGCTCACAGAGAAAACAGCGCCGGAGCCAAGTTACATGTGTGTGCGTGGTGAAAACAATGGGAGAAAAGGTCAAACCATATCTTAAAAGTGTGCTTTCAAAGCCTGCCAAGTACAGAAACAGGTAGCTGGACACGTGAGGATGAGTGTGAGCTTTCATAACAAAAACCAGAGCAGTGCTGCACTACTTGTTGGAGTTTACAACAATTAAAGCACAAGGAGAGGCATAAAAAAAGCATGTTTCCTTCTTAACACGACAACAATACACCCAAGTGTTTTAGAGCATTTAAGCTTCAAACACAAAGAACACAGGACAATCTAGGCCAACGTGCTCAATAGTGTTTGACACATTGGAAAACGATACAGAAAACAACCCATTCACAGTCCCAGTAGGTCTTCGTATTTGTCAAAGGAAATGCATTGTTTATTACTGGGCCCGAAGCCCCCCATATGGAGGAGATCAATAGTGAGTCCAGACAGACCACTGGGATCCCTCCTGTTAAATTCTGCTTTGGTGGATGGCTGTCTCTCCTTAATAAAAAGAAACAGTCAACACTCAAGGTTCTTTCTTCAATCAGCCGAGTGGACTAGTCAGCAGTCGGCATAGCTCTGCATCATTAGGGCAACAAGAAAGGAGAGGACTTATGTGTTGAGTGGTGACAGCACAGCAGAATGTAAAACTCGGTCCGTCCATCTGTCTGTCTGTCATGTCCATCTGAAAACAGGCCGGACACAGGTGTGGCTTCTCTCCCAGTGTTTCTTCAGACTTTTCCCCCCTCTCTCTTCTCCTCTAGACCTGCACACTGACGCAAGCGAACCAGAGAGATGACGGTCACCGCTTATTCAACACCATATTATTCATGTCACATAATTCCAGTGTCTACCTCTCCGTCCTCTCTGTCCGTCAGAACACACAGAGCCTCAACCAAGCTCAACGCTTTTTTACATGGGCCCCTGCTCCCAGCACAGACCCGCACAGGCATATAGCAGCAGCATCACACATCAAATGCACGGGGCTATCAGCCTGGATAGCCCACAGCCCTCCAAGAAAATCAATTAGCCCCTAACATTACAGCACACAAATTGTAATAGTTAGTAGAATTAAAGCATGACCAATTAAACAGCCTAGTCATTAACAGAAGCTATTAAGACATTTACCAGGCTATGTATGAAAATCCTTGGCAGAGTAACGCAATCCAATTGCATTCCCCATTGTCTGTCTCTCCCCGGCAGCCTCTCTGATCCACACAGCGACGCTTAGCAGAGCA
>NW_011346447.1:0-2891 GCF_000735185.1 Notothenia coriiceps | reverse complement strand
AGCTTGTAAAGGGAAGATGACAGCTCTCCCTCGCACTAATGCTTTTACGTAGCGATGCTCCCTCCCGCTGACATTATGAATGTATGGCGTATAGTAATCATAGATAACACGGCAGGGTCCGTTACAGTTTGTTTTCATCTGATTTCAAATAAACAAAGTCTTGGCTTTCAGAATATTAAACTTGTTTCGGCAAATTCAGATGATAAATACAACTTTGAAGCTTGTAACGGCATAATTACAAGCGGAGAACGGAGTAACGTAACGTCACAGCAGGCATAACAACAGCCGGTGTTTCTCGTGAGTGTTTTCCCCGGGAAACTAACAGAATACACACAAACGCAAAAATACACAAGCACACACACACACTCGCGAGCTTCCCCCAGACCAGTAATACAAACGAAAATATGTTTCCTCCGTTAGAAAGCTAGGAATATCCTCTTTCCAACCGTGTATAATTCAAAATGTGTCTTCGGGTCAATGTGACTGATTTCGATGGAGCAAGTTTAGGTACGAAAAATACTACCAGTAGAAATACATTGCTTTTCTGTGCTTCATCCTCTGAAAACCACAGGATGGCGACTCTCGCATATACTGACATAGGTACGCTCCTTTTTATTATTGTCACCTGCATAAGCAATTATCCCACATCGAGTTCGCTAACGTTACTAGCTTAAACAAACGTAACATGCAACGTTAGCCTAATCAAGTCATGAAAACACCTCGTAAAAATTCAAGCATTTTCAAGGATTTCAAGCACCCGTACGAACCCTGCTTTTTTAATCTTATTCATAGCACTGATAGCATCAGCACATCACTTCTACTCCATGACTGCAGTACTGCTACTTTTAAAACTATGCTTTCCTAACCTTATTTTCATCTCAGTCCTATATTGAGACAATATGCTATAAGAAACAACATATGTATTATTACGATGTACAGCATTAGCTAAAATGATGATTGGTATTAATAGAGTTCAGTTATTTCCACCTTGACGAGAGCAGCACAGAAGGGTTTAAGGACGCTCTTGGGCAGCGTGGTATGAGTGCAGTGTCTGAAGGAGCGGGCCAGGAACAGAGAGGTCTGCTGCTTAATGGATGGGTTCTTATTGTCCATCACAGCCAGGATGTCCTCCGACAGGTTCTGAAGAGTGGTCTGGGTAAAAAAAAAAGGTCACAAAGATGAAAAAACATCAATCCAATAATCACTCCAACTTCTGTCTTCTGAAATGCTGTCAGTAAAGCCGTCTATGTATCCCAGCAGCCATTAAGTTAGGAATACAGTCATGGGAAGAAGCCGTTGTCTATAGCTGACTATCATCAATATGTGAGCACTAAACATTAAATTCATCATCACAGTTCAATCCAGCGCAATTTTCAACTTTTAAAACCTAATGATTGAATTAATGGCAACAAAAAACAGTTCGTACTGGGTAGTTTATTTAGCCCGAAATAAAAATATAAAATTATTTACAGACAATCCTTTCCAATGTAAGTAATTGGGTGGAAAGTATTTTTGGACCAAAACGACGCCACGGACTAGAAACGGGAGTGTAGTACCACTGTTTGACCACTACGAAAATGTGTTCAAAGGCCAGCACACCATCTGGGGGCTTGGGATTAGTCAGAAGTCATTTTGAGGAGCATTGTGCGTGTTCTTGCATTTCTTTGGCTTTTCTTCACAGTTGTTGGTTCCTCCGTTACTCATGATTTTCAAACTTTGTTGGATGATTCAAGAAGAGCTGCTCACTACTACTACTAGTCAAACGAAAGTCTATACTTACAGTGAGGAAGATGGCGTCAATAGCCTCTTGCAGGGCCTGGACAACCAGAGGCTTCTTTTCCTTAAACTTCTCCAGAATAGTTGGGACCACCTACATAAATACACAGCTCTAATTTAGAAGATATCGTTACATTTAGCCGACTCTTTAATCCAAAACGAGTTACAATTCAGATTCAAACTAAGGACAACAAGAAAAGTGCTGACCTATTCACTTCAAACAAGCAAGATCATTATAAGTGATCGTGCATAAGTTAAACTCCCCTATCAATGATTTTGGAAAGTAGAATAGTAATGTCATGATATATTTTTCTTAACCCGCCTTAACGCAGTTAAATCTGCTTTATAAAATAACTGAATTCGGGAAAATATTACGAATGGAAAAAGTTAGATCCCCATTATATTCTGAATGTGATATCTAAGTCTTAAGATCAATGCAGCTCATACCTAATGACCAAACTAATTTATTCCTACCTACAGAAAAATAGAAACTGCATACTGCTTGCCAGCGTTGTGTTTAAATATAAATCAGAATTAATTCATCTCAAGACACAAAACACAAACATGGTACAATGTTAAAGTCACAGTAGCATGTTCATGTGTTCAAGAATGAACCTCCACGCCGATGTCTGTTGGCCAATGTAGCAATTTAATGTCCAATTAAGAAAGGCACTTCTAACAAGTAGTTCGTACCAGTTTTCCCCAATGGCTTCATTGACATCAAAACACTATTATCAGGGGTGCAAACTCATCAGGTATGAACAAGGTGACAAGGATCCGAACCCTCCGACCCCACGGAATATCGGCTTTAAAATGAGGAATAACAGAGGATTTTAGCAGTCAGAACAACTAAAGCAGCAGTGGTAATAATAACAGAAACGCCAAAGAGTCACATCTAATAGAAATATATAAAAGCATTTATTTTAATTGTGTAGCAGTCAGTTTATAATTTCACAGCACTGTTGAGCATTTTGAAAATGTATTTTCATGCCTCTGTGCAAGGCTTAGTCTTTCTATCTGTATAGCCACTGGTGTAAAGTAACTAAGTTCATAAACTCAACAAGTACTATACTTGGGTACAATTTTGAGATACTTGTACTTTATTTAAGTATTTT
>NW_011346446.1:0-1939 GCF_000735185.1 Notothenia coriiceps | reverse complement strand
CCTTTATATTAATAGAACAATAATGTCATTGTTAGCTAATGAATGTTTCCATGGTGACCAACGGCAACATGACAACGTTTTCATTGGTCCCTCTTCTTTAGAGAAGACCAGGAAATGATGGATACACGGATCGTGTTCAAATCAATAGGCACGCAATGACTCTAAATAATAATGATCACGCCACCAACACACATTCAAACTAAAGGAACCAGCCTGTTTGGAAAATGTGAGAAGTAGAAAGTACAGGTATTTGTGTTCAACATGTGAGAAGTAGAAAGTACAGGTATTTGAGTTCAACATGTGAGAAGTAGAAAGTACAGGTATTTGTGTTCAACATGTAAGAAGTAGAAAGTACAGGTATTTGAGTTCAACATGTAAGAAGTAGAAAGTACAGGTATTTGTGTTCAACATGTAAGAAGTAGAAAGTACAGGTATTTGAGTTAAATGTGAGAAAGTAGAAAGTACAGGTATTTGAGTTCAACATGTAAGAAGTAGAAAGTACAGGTATTTGAGTTCAACATGTAAGAAGTAGAAAGTACAGGTATTTGAGTTCAACATGTAAGAAGTAGAAAGTACAGGTATTTGAGTTCAACATGTAAGAAGTAGAAAGTACAGGTATTTGAGTTCAACATGTAAGAAGTAGAAAGTACAGGTATTTGAGTTCAACATGTAAGAAGTAGAAAGTACAGGTATTTGTGTTCAAAATGTAAGAAGTCAAAGTAAAAAGTCGTCAGAAAAAAAAGTAGTGGAGTAAAGTACTGATACCAGAAAAATGTACTTAAGTTCAGTAAGGAAGTATTTGTACTCCGCTACTTCCCACCTCTGTGGAGTTGGTGGGGGAAACTAAAAGTGAGCGATGGAGAGAAAGAGTGTTTTCAGGTGGAGCTTCCTCCTCTTCCTCTGCGCCACTGACACCGCGCTCCAATGCTTTCATTAGGCTTCAATTAACTGCAGCTCCAGATAAGCAGAGCACTGATGCTGCTTAACGAGTTAATGCACATGCTGTGTACTTAAGAGCCTTCGGTAAGGGTTACAGATGAAGCTGCTCTAACTGCAGGAACCGAGGTCTACACGTGTCTATCTAATGGAGTTCTGGAAAGTAAATATGTTGCAGTGTTGGGAAAACACAACTTCTATCCCATGTGTCACAAGCATGGGTTTGATCGGGCTCTTCCATCATCAGCCTCGCACATCTTCAACAATGTATATATTTACAAAAAATGCATTTAAACTCGTAGAAAACACTGCTGTAAATCAAATCAAGCGCTGCCTACACTTTAAGGTGAAACCAGCCACTGATAGAGATAGAGATTTGCACTTTTTATGTAACCAGCCATAAAAAGTCGACTTTTTACTCCACTTTAATTTGACCTTAGTTATTAGCTGCTTTGCATTTTCCAACTTTTAAAATAAAATACGAATGAACTTATACAAGATGATGTACTGGTAACATATAAAATTGATGAATATATAAAAATACTTATTAAAACAAGATCGTCTTTCATTAACTACAACATTATAATGATGAACACAGTATTTTTTCTCTAACAATAATCCAGTGATATAATGTATATTTAACCAAAATGGCCGTTCTGCGCAACACCTACTTTTAATTTAGCTACTTTTAGTATATTTTCATGCCAATACTTTTGTAATTTAACTTGAATGAACATGAATGCATGACTTTAAATTGTAAGTGAGTAAATGCAAATTGTGGGACTTTAAATTAGTGAAAGATCTCAGTACTTCTTCCACCTCTTTAGATGTATCACTCTGTAGCTCTTGCACTTTCTATGTCGTTGCTGCTATAATGTATTTCATAAATACTTGTGTATGCTGCTCTTGCTCTTTCTGCATATCATGTATTTATTTTTTGCTATGTTTATAAATGTCATGTTCTTATGTTGTATGTCAGGGACTACGGATGGAAATGAGCTCA
>NW_011346445.1:0-3899 GCF_000735185.1 Notothenia coriiceps | reverse complement strand
GACTACTATTGTTACTGTCCCCCTACTTCCCTCACTACTACTTTTTCTTGAATGAGAAATACTTTTCTACTTTAACTTGAGGAACCTATCCCCTGTGTGCCTTGGACTTTTACTGTAACAGAGTATTCCTACACTCTGGTACTTCTACTTTTACTCAAGTACAAGATCTGAGTACTTCTACTTTTACTCAAGTACAAGATCTGAGTACTTCTACTTTTACTCAAGTACAAGATCTGAGTACTCTGGACTCTGCATTGCCTAAATCCCATGTGGTGTTACTGCAGGAAATAGAGGGGTGTGTGTGCATCCACTCATCCTATAGGCTAAGGTTGAGCTTTTTTTTAATGATTCATGTCAGGCTACATGCATTTATACTGCAGAGCCTGTTGTACCAATTGAAAAGGGGGTGTGAGAGAAAGGGGGTGTGGTGCTGTGTGCAGAAAGGGAGCAGAGCAACATTTGTATACAGTCTTACTTACTTTGCCCGTTATTGGCAGTACAATAACTGATCCATGGTTGATATACAGTCCAAGTGGGATTGATGTTGGCCCGCATGCTTAAGCTCTCCAGCTGCCGAGCACATTTCATCATTGGATTTGAATGTCGTCTCACAGGCGAGTCATTGTTCTCAGTTCTGAGTTGGCAGGTAGATGACACATTTCTTTCCTCGCTGCCATCAGAGGTGGAGGCACTGAGTCGGCACCACACGGCAAATAAAATTCACCTAATGAGACTTTTAATCTGGGACTGTTTGTGCTGAAGTCTTTTTCTTTAAACGAGGGAGAAATCTCGCATTTAGGGGAGAATATGTCAAGCTTGTTTAAGAGTCCTTGAAATGGTAGCTGTCATTAATCTTGTGAACCTTTTGGGAATTTAAATTGCTGAAGATTTGCTTTTAGTTTTTGGCTTTTTTCTTAAGTGGATGTTTTTTGTTACTGCAGGCCAAACATTGAAGATATTAAATAATTGCTATTTGCTTTAGCTCAACTGGATCTCGATATATCTCCATTTGGGACTTGCATGCTGTACCTTTTGAAACTTGTTTGTTAGGTTTTGTAAAAATATTTGCAATTTCCAAAAGTTAGAAAATCCTTAAACTGGACCCACTTTTCTAAGATGAGAGAAGGCTACCATTTGAATATCTTGTAATATTTAAATGACCGTCAAAAGATGCAGCCAAAACTGTATTGCAAACCTTTTTGAACATTTCATCTAGCATTTATTTTACTTCAATAACCATCAGTTGTTTATGAATGTAACCCCCTCCTCTTCTTGCCTCTGCAGACCAGGCTTTTGTGACGTTGGCTACCAATGACAACTATGCTCGTGGAGCCATGGTTTTGGGAAAGTCCCTCCGTAACCACAACACATCCAAGAAGCTGGTGGCTCTCGTCGGTCCACAGATGTCAGAGCCTTGCAAGTAAGAAACTTAACCTCTAGCCATTGGTGCAATATCTCTAAATCCCACGCAGTGCCTTGTTTCCCACCTGGACCTTTTGATGGAGATTAATTCTGTAGTGTTGTGAATCATCAGGGCGGTTCTGAAGAGGATCTATGACGAGGTGAGGGAGGTGGATGTTCTGGATAGCGGAGACACGGCACACCTGGCCATGATGAAGAGGCCCGACCTGGGCGTCACCTTCACCAAACTGCACTGCTGGACCCTCACTCACTACTCCAAGTGTGTGTTCATGGACGCAGACACACTGGTGAGGCTCACACTGAGTCTTCCTTAAAGGCCCCCTTTATACTGTTTTTCATCAATATAGTATAGGTCTCAGATGTATACAAAACATGTCTCTGAAGTGTTTGGCCCCAAACAACAAACAGGTGATTGTAGCATTACCCATAATCCCCCCTGTTTCAGCCGTGTTTCCAAAGTGCTGATTCTCTGTCTGTTACTTTAGATGAAAATAAGGAGCCCCTCCCCACGCCCCTCTGAGAGAAATTTGGTTACAAAGAACTCAATGGTGCTCTAGGAGGAGATTCAGATGATA
Organism: Notothenia coriiceps; assembly: GCF_000735185.1. Lineage (NCBI taxonomy): Eukaryota > Metazoa > Chordata > Actinopteri > Perciformes > Nototheniidae > Notothenia > Notothenia coriiceps. The sequence continues at coordinate 1,902 of NW_011346445.1, read as the reverse complement.
AGGCACACAGGGGGATAGGNAGCTTTGAGAACACTTTAATGATCAATCATTATAAAACACATCATATGCACAATGAATACTTTTACTGTCACTACTTTAACTATATTTTGATGAGAATACTTTTGTATTCTCATCAAAATATAGTTAAAGTAGTGACAGTAAAAGTATTCATTGTGCATATGATGTGTTTTATAATGATTGATCATTAAAGTGTTCTCAAAGCTGGTTAAGGTGCAGCTAGTTTGAATTACTTTGTATACTGCAGGGTAGCTTGTGAATTTAGTAGTAGAGTAAAAGTACATGATTTAACGGTAGTGGGCTAGAAGTTTACACCACGGGCAGAATCCCGACACAGGAGCACAGGGTTTCCAAAACTGATGTCCAGGGACTGAAAGGGATCCAAATAGACCCCTACAACATGAGTTCTTTACTTTTTGTCATTCATTCAAAGTTAAAGACGCAAGCCAACAGTTTTTGTTCGTGTTCAGACATGTTTCATATGACTTTAAAACATGCCACTCTTTTTTATCTGACATGACAACACAGTTAGCTGCTGGTGACCCTGTCATTAATAGCTGTCATATCTGATAACATGTTTCATATATGGCCGACAGCTTCACGCCTGGCAGTCAGCTGGTCGCTTTGACACACAGATGGAGACACAATGTACTTTTGCATATTGAAACTCTGCCAACTTCCATGGGCAACTGCTGCACAAACATTAAAACCAAACAACACACAACTTTATCGACCGACAGACATTTCCCCAAAGCTACACGCTGATTTTAAACACAACCAAAGTGGGACAGGCTTTGAAGAACTTCACAGAAACACGATTTAGCATCAAGTTAGCTTCACGAAAACACACAGTAGCGGCTCTGAAATGTTTAAATGTTACATACCAGCCATGACGGAGAGGTCGAAGCTACTTTGTAGCCTGGACTCGAGCACACAGCTGCTTAACGTGGAGGAAAAAGGGCTGAGTGGATACACAGAGGTGGATTTATACCAGCATGGAGCAGCGTCATGTGACACACCCACCTGCTCCAAAACGATCCTGCTCGCCCCCCAACAGGTCAGAGGGTTCAACTATTCACAGATTCACAAAGTCTTCAGAGACATGCATCATTTTGAACAGTTAAAACACTTTAAATTCTTCTTGAGCACGTGTTGGAAGTGTAAGTAGTGTTTTCAAGTGGAGTAAAAGTGAAAAAAAATCCCCTAAAACTAACCTTTGCTTTTACATAATTAACATTCCTGTCTTTCTGCAGCCTTGACCTTTCAGACAACTGCTCCCTTGCCTGGTGTCATCTTTACTCTCGATGACAATGATGAGTTGTTGGTGATGCTGTAACGAGAGGCTGAGATCAGGAACAACATGTTTCATATTTTAGATTTGGTGTTTTGTTGCCATCTTGTGGAGAAAAGGCAGAACAGCAGGACAGCGAGGAGACAAACGGGGGCAGCAGCTCTTTGTGCTGTGTTACACAACAGAGAATTATTTTAAGTGGTCCCAGCAGAGCTCTAAAGTTAATCTGGGATCAAGTGGTGTGCTGGACATGGATGTTATACTAAGAGGAGAATTAAGTATGTTATTTGAGTTCAACCGAAGACAATTGAGGTGATTCACATATGGGATGTTCTCTTAAAGAGGCCCTATTATACATGTTGGGGCTTCCCTGTCCTGTAGTGTGTCTATAGGTATAGTGCATGTAAATGATCTGCAAGGGCTAAAATCTCAAAGTTATTTCTTTTTTTTTACTTTCAGAAGAGCAGTAATCTTGAACAGAGCCGGCCAGCTAACCAATCAGAGCAGACTGGGCTCTGGTTTCAGACAGAGGGTGAAAAGGTACAGGCAGTATGAGAAAAATAAAGAGCTTTTTGAACATTAAAGCATGGGGA
>NW_011346444.1:0-10674 GCF_000735185.1 Notothenia coriiceps | reverse complement strand
GCAACACACCAATCAGAGAGCAGCAGTGAGCACACCTCAGGCTGTGTTTTATATTTGTATTCTTTATTTCTGATTTATTTCACACAAAAACTTTTAGTGGAAACGTTTTCACTTATATGATTAAAAAAAAAAAAACGGCAAAGTGGCAAGGCTTTCCCACCCTGCGTTGGGGGGGCACAGTGACTCATTTGGGGGGGGCATGGCCCGCGAATGACCCCCCATGACGCCGACCCTGTGTATAATAAGAACTGGATACAGTGTCGGAGGCGGGGTCTCGTTCTTTCCTATGAGAGCTGCTCATTGGCGCATGAATACAAAATGGCCCAACTTTTGACAGAGCGAAACGTCACAGATTACCCGTCATGCCTGGCTGTCAGAGGAGAAGTACCCGTATGTGCGCTCATAGAGCATGCACAGTTGAGTTGCCCTTATGCCCCACCCCCCGAGCTCCTACTCTCGGCTCACTAGAATGAATGGAGAGAGAAAATAAATCTAGATTCGGCTTTTAGTGCATTTTACAACTTTAAGGACCTAATGATTCTAATAAGGGCTATGAAATAGTTCACACTGGGTAGTTTATTTAGTTTAAAAAAAATTATCCAACGATTTACAGACGTCTCTTTCCCCATGTTAGTCAATGGGAAAAAGTATTTCTGGGCCCAGTGACGTCACGGACTGATACGGAAGTTGCAGTACCGCCGTTTGGAGACAACGAATATTGGGCACAGACTCCGGCGCACTTCCTGGGGGTTTGAGGTCAGGGCTATTGTGTGTGTTGTAGCGATCAGTCAATGGCGGGAAGCTGTGGTCATCTCATGGAAAATGTTTGCAGAGAGCGCACGAGAGCCTTGGAAGCTAGGGTGGATGCCATCTCTGCTAAAGAAATTGGTTTGTTCCCAGAACAGATTAAAATGGTCTATGAATGTAAAGTTGAGTGATGGACAGATTGCGTGTAACAGGCTAAGCAGCCTGCTGAAACGTCCGCTACCTCGGCCCAGCGTGGGGATCGGACCTGATTTGTTATTTTCGTTAAACAGACTGTTTTAGGACTTCAGACTGCTGCCTGGTGATGTCGTTTGTGCCAATATGGACTATAACACTGTGGACATAGGGGTGTCTGCTTAAGAGGGACGGGAACTGCTGAAGAACATCCCTAACTTTTGCACCGGGTATGCAGTGAGTTATTGCTCTTTTGGATTTGATATGCCTGATGATATAGTCGCTCACAGTGGTACTCACAGAAAGAACACGATGCCGGTGTTGGACATGGCGTATGACAGACCCAGAACGCCGCTGCCCATGATGGCGTTGCTCAGGTTGAACACAGACATCCCAAAGGAGGTTTTACCCTCAAACTGTAAAAGACAAGACTGGATTATTAACCTAACCAACACAAAATCTACAAAGACTTCATTTTAGGATGCACATTTTTGATTGATGTTTCACAAAAAGATGCATATAACTGTATTTTACTAGAAGTCCTGCAGCGTGTTTGAATGATAATCAGTTGAGGTCTGCATTAGCTAACAGTTAAAAGTTAATAAGCTTCCAAAGGGAACCTTATTTTTTATCTGTAGGAAAATGTTAATGTCTTCATACAGGATATACAAACATTGACTGGCCGACATAAGGCTCAAAAACAGGAGCTACACCTTTTTATAGCAGGTGCTATGTATTGCTTGTCAGCAAACGTAATGTTAATAAATTATTTAAACATATTATAATACAAAGATTACAGACCTCAAGGGTAATATATGTTGTCTAGGGGACAGAAATTGACAGAATGTGGTAGGGTTTCTGTTGGTCAAACACTAACGTCCAGCATTACATTTGTTTTAGATGTAATGGAAAAATAAGGCCACAGGCACTTTAGTGACAGTTTCAGTTTGAAGCTGCATACTCTTTGGCCATTTTTTTATAAAATAGCAAGTAACTAAATATACAAAAGAAATGTAGGACAGTAAAAGTACACAATTTACCTCAAAATTGTACAGTAAATAAAAACAAGTACAGTACTTGAGTAGATGTACTTAGTTACTTTCCACCCCTGCTGAGCAACACTGTGCTGTGGGGGTTGTGTGTGAGCGTGTGCACTCGTGCACAGTGACAGCTATACTCACGTCTGTGAACTGAGGAGAGAATCCATCACTCTTGTGAGGCAGGAACTTCTCTTCCTCTGGTGGGACTCTGTATCATTCACAAACAGAAAAACAAACCAATCACTGCACAGCTTCAACATGAATATTACTTGATCCACTAAGAATTCACAGCAATTCAGACAAATAGTAGTCACACAGAGGAAACGTACCCCCCCTCCACAGGTGCTACAGCATCATGGTAGTTCCCATTGGACAGATTCTGCAGCTCCATACTGTGACCGGGACACGGGAGGACCTATTCTGTCATATATAGGGGAAGTCTGAAAAGAGGAAACAAAACACAACATAAAACCATGGCATGTACAGTAAAGCCATTACAGTAAAAAATATGAACAAAATGACATATTCTCAATGATTTTAGTCCAATCATTTACCATACTACAAACTTCATTTAATGACAGATGCTAAAAGGCATGCTTTACATTACATTTCAAGTCAACTGTATTTATAAACCACAACACCACAAACCGTTTACAAGCTGTAGAATAAATAACACAACCTATGCCTGGCTCAGAACCCTTATTTCCATGCAGTAAAAAAACCTTTAACAACAATCTCTAAACAGAGTAAACCTGTGGACCCTCAGGAGGAGCAGCAGAGAGCAGGGAGCTGTTCAGGATCAGATCAATGGACAATGGTTTGTGTCAAACTGCACGCTGACAGGCTCAAACTGTTGTTGATAAACTTCAGAGATTTATTTTACAACGACATCACCTGAAAGTGTCAATTTTGAAAGTGTCCAAAATCAAAGCTCAGTGAGTTTCAGCGAGCTGTTCTGACCGTCTCTACCAACCACATAATGGATCAACGAATAAGACAACAGTGGCAATAGACTGACAAGAGAAATATTTAGCCATGATGTCATTTCAATAAACGTATCAATAGCATACCAAATAACTACATAATTTGACTGATTAGTAAAAACTGAATGAATGATTTCACATATCTCTACGGAAACGAGGACAAGCTAACAACTTTTAAAATGTTAGGGCAAGACTCGTGTAGCTGCTACCACATCAACACTCAAAATAAATGTCGCTTCTACAGCAGCAAATATATGTTTGTATACAATACACTATGGTAAATATGCACACATATATAAACATAGAATATTTTGTCCGGTTCCAAATATGAGGTAAAGCTCTGGGAACCGGATTTGGATCCGGTTCCCCTCCATTGATTTTTCAGAATGTCAGTGACGACAGCAGAAACATCTCAGCTCTGACAGCTTTACAACAGTTACACATGTTTTTTGTTCTGAAAATGTACAGAACCATGATGCCAAAACTGATCCCATATATACTGACATATATTGTTTAAAATAAAACACCTATCCATATCATGGTTATATGTCAGTATTGTGTCTATACTGTAGCTCTTCCATACGAAAAAATTGTATTGCTGCAACTTTACGTCTTAAAAGTAAAGAAGTGTTTGGCACAGTGTCTCTGGTGCGATGCTGTGAGAGTATAGCAGCTGAACAAGGTTAGAGTATCAAAGTCAGAGCTACTCTGTCTTCATTTAACAGCATACAATCAATGAAGGCAGACAAAGCAAGAAAAAGTCAACTTCACAAACAGATCAAAAGTGGCTACATTCAACCCTGTTATCAATGTCAAAGTACCCATCTGAACCCACTGAGAGTGTTGGATATAGGACAGCAGTTAACACATAGTGGTGGGAAAGCTACCAATCCTTCACACTGGAAGGAGTTAAACTACAGCAAAGCTTATAACCATAGCTACTAGAAAAAAGTTAATTAAAACTACTGTACATTGTTAAAAAAAAAACTGAATTGTTCACGGGTTATTCTGTATATGGTTTGCTCGCCCTTAACATCTGACTTTACAGCTAAAGGATAAAAGGGGTAAAAAAAAAAAACACATTAATTTCCTTTTATGGTCTCAATGTTTGTAGTTTCAATAGTAAACAAAAACGGATTTGACTCTTTAAATGACTATATAAATGTAGTTGAACTACTGCAAAATGCTGCTAAACGTTTAACTTAAGACTCACACTGTAAACACACATTTGTCACCATTGTATCTTTTAAAGCCAATGTATCTACCCTAATAGAACATGCATAGTTCCACACAGGGACCAGAGGGCTGCACCATCAGTCAGCTGTGGGGGGTTGTGTCCCCCTGATGAGTCATTATTCACTCCTGAGAGAAATGTGTGTCTGTGCTCCACAGCTTCTGTCTGCTGTGTGATGTGAGGTTACAGCGGGTTTATTATCAGAGCTCTGTACTGAACCCAGCGGGTCACTGGGAGATGAGACCAGTGAAGCTGACCCCCCAGCTGAAGGAGGCTGAACACCGTAGAGATTCTGAGGATTATTTGTATGCTTGTCAATGTCAGTGACACCTTTCACACACTCACAGTCATTTCATGCATGTCTCTAACTTATCCATAACATTTTCTATATCTATCTGTCTGTCTGTCTGTCTGTCTGTCTGTCTATCTATCTATCCTGTATATTGTCTGAACAGAGAGTTTTTCGACCCCAGTGAAGGCGACGTGGCTCTGCAGATAAGCGTCTGGCCAGCAGCCAGGTCTGGACGTCCCAGTTGTGGATATCTGTTCCCTGTAGGCGTCAGGAGCGACAGACAGTGATAGCAGCTGAGAATGACCCCCCCTGCTCAAACATCCCTGAGCTGGTTCCTCAGACATTGACATTTCTTACAGCAGGCGTCACCATGGACTCTATTTGTAAATACTGTCCATACACATGCTGTACATTCTCATGCTGTGAAGTGTTTTATGAGCTACATATATTTTCATACCTTCAAATACTAGTCTCTTTGCTCTAGAAATGAGTTAACCTAAAAGTATTGCTTATAGAATTGTTAATTGATAAATTACACCGTAAGTTAGCATGTCATTACCAGGTTCTCTGGCCGTGGTGTAAAGTAACTAAGTGCATTTACTCTGTACTTCACTGAGGTACTTGTACTTTACTTGAGTATTTCTATGTTATGCTACTTTGTACTTCTACTCCACTACAATTCAGAGGTAAATGGTGTACTTTTTCTCCACTACATGTATTTAATCCCTTTAGTTACTTCACAGATGTGGATGAATGATGTGAAACCTAATCAAGTGTTAAATCAGACTTTAGTTCCACCTGGAGTAAATCCACAAGCTACCCTGCATACAGAGTCATTCAAACTAGCTGCACCTTTACCAGCTTTGAGAACACTTTCATGATCAATAATTATAAAACATATCATATATATTATTCTGAAATGGACCAATCTGCACAATGACTACTTTTACTGTTGCTACTTTCACTATATTTTAATGAGAATACTTTTCTACTTTTACTTGAGGAACATTTTTAATGCAGGACTTTTACTGAAACAGAGTATTCCTACACTCTGGTACTTCTACTTTTACTGAAGTGCAAGATGTGAGTACTTCTCTCACCTCAGTTCTCTGGTTATTGGACATGAGTTATGGATCACACAGTACTGGAGTTACTTAAATTATATTTAGAAGAAGGATGGATGTTTGCATTGAGTTTCAGGAGGTTAAAGAGACATTGTTCAGCCCTCAATCATTTCTCTGATTAGATCATCTGCACCTGGATGAGTGATGCATTAGCAGATGTTCAAATTCAGGTTCAAACAAATATTTGATCATGTGTGTAACATGATCAAATATTTGTTTGAACCTGAATCTTATATTACGTTAAGTCACTAACTATACAGGGCTATATCCCACTTTTAAAGCCATGTGTCCCGCCAGAACACTGCGATCATCAGATGCAGGTCTATTAGAGGTCACCAGAAAGAGTCATAAGAAGATCGGTGATGCAGCCTTTGTAAACTACGCCCCAAAAACTGTGGAACGCGTTTACCCACACAATATTAGGGAAGCCAATACGTTGACAAGCTGCCTTTTAAAAATGTCTATCTCTTTACCCAAAGCATTTGACTGACCTGACACTATTATATTGCAATAATTTCTCTGTGATTGACATTGCACTATTTCCTTATCGTTTTATTCCCCATGTTTTTTACGTTTAATTATTTTATCCCACTTTATTGCTTTGCTCTTGCTGCTTGTTTTACACTCGCTTTTATGTCTTATGTCTTACTGATGTTAAATCTCTTTGAACTGCAATCCCCTGTATGAAAGGTGCTATACAAATAAAGTTATTATTATTATTATTATTATTATTATTATGTGTAAATAATAAAAGCATATGAATAGTGACAGATGACCATATTTAAGTTCCCTGTGGCTGGCTGCTCCCCTGAGGCTATCCAACTGTGATCCAGGTTCACACACCCAGCCTGTCCACCAATCAGATTCAAGAGTTTCTTGCCACCACTTTTGGCCAAAGACACATTTGCAACTGTAAACACAAAGTTTTATCTTCGAGGTTAGACGCTGTACCATGTGCTTTAATAGGTCATTGTGATTTAAATGTTTGTGCACAACTTTATTAACTACATTATTTACTAATTTAGAAGGACCATGCCAAAACTGTGAACATTATTTTAAATGTCCAACTTAAGCTACAGGATTTTATCAAATCTAGCCAGCAATAAAACCAGCATGAACAATACAATAATAATGGCTGTGTCTAAAGTTAAAAACCAAACATTTACCAATACTTAAAGCTCATAGTTCATGTTATGTTTATTTAATCTGTACACAAGTAGCCCACTGTTCCTGCAACCCTATTCCTCTATGATAATTCTTATTCTCAATTTTTTTCTATAGGATAAACTTATTGATTGGAAGTCAAAGTTGTTTTTGACAAGATCCAAAGATTTAAGCCAACAGAATGACATATGTCGACATGTATCAGTGAATAGAACACAGGCAGTGTTTTCCCAGACAGCCACAGTGAGGTAAGAGGGAAGGGAAAGTGTACAATGTGTGCCTGATTTATGCCCCGCCCCTTTTTCCAAGCATGGATAGTGTATGTATATTTGCAGCTTACATAGCGTCCCCCTCCTCCTGTGTTTTTATTTTGGGTTTATTCCTTAGTTTTTTTATGTGAAGTAATTATATTGTTCTTCATTCCATTACATCTTTATAATAACCTACAGAATGACATCATGAACCAGCTGAGGCTCATGTTATCCCCAGAACTGTAAAACTGTGTTTTGCACTTGTTTTGGTATTTTGGTCCATATTTTTTGTTATATTATCAGATGTTGACAAAAACTTATGTCATAAAAGTCGTAAGTCGTAAAGCGCTTTGCCAGAATCTTTTTCTCTTCACTTGTTTCTTCCTCCCAAATATTTCATTTTAGTCATCAAGAGTCTGTGATTTCCATTCTTGATGTGAATTCTTAAACTGAAAAATGTCCGACAATAAAATGATAACAATAATAGCCACAATAGAAAACAGCTGACCTCACCTTCACGCAAACCATGGTAATTTGACAGTCACCTTCAACCATAGTAACAGTGTTAAAAACATTCATTATTTGGAAAATAATTTATAACAAGCAAAAAAATGGATTAAAGATTAGAACAATAATTGAAATGATAGGAATGTACAATCTCAAGAACCATTGGTCATTATGAATATTTCTAGAGAGTTTGAAACTTTGAGTTAAGTTTCTCAGAACAAGCTGGAAGAGTTCCACATCTGGAGCACAGCTGCATACAGCTACTTTAATGAGTCTGATTTACCTTTAGAGTCTAACACTCTGAGCCCTGGCTTTAACAGAGCTCTTCTGCAGAGCTCCTGAAATAACCAAACACGTGGCAGAGCAGCTCCAACTCACCCCAAAGAATGGAGAGACTCACCGCTGCTCCAGAAGCAGGCCTGGCTCGGTGTCCGGAGCAGACGCAGGGTCTGTGAAATCCTGCGTTCAGAGGAGTAGTTTGGGCAGGACTGGAGTGTCTTAGAGCCCCGAAGAGAAGCACAAAGCACCTCAGGGAGAAGTCGGGGAGAGGGGAGCAAATGTGTGAGCAGGGAGGGCTGCTGAAAATGTTGGTTTCAAGTTTCTTGTGATGTCATATGTAGAAGCACTCCTCTTCATTTCCAAGAAGAAAAAAAGTGAGGTATTTCTCAGGGCTCTGGTGATGGATTTCTCTGTGGGGAATTCACTGGGCTGTATGGTCGGCTCATACACTCTGGGCCTCTTCAACTGTTTCCATGTTTCAACTCTCTCCACTGAGTTGTGGCAACAGCAGGAATATGGGGAGGAGATCAGCAGTTACACAAGCCTGCTGCTGCTGGGCGGTGTGTGTGTGTGTGTGTGTGTGTGTGTGTGTGTGTGTGTGTGTGTGTGTGTGTGTGTGTGTGTGTGTGTGTGTGTGTTCCAACATTTGGAATGATTTTTCAACATGTAAAAATGTTCTTGAGAGTTTTTGCTGGAAAGGAGATGTTGGTACAAATACGTTAGTAGGCAGTAACGGGTTAAACAGTAGGGTTATAAATGAAAGTACGATTTCTCGGGAAACTGTGTTTGCAAGGGATTTAATAATGAATAGCATTTTTAAATGCAGAAATTCCAAAGTACGTACAGTATATACTTAAATACATAAAAATAAAATGTTTGCTCAGGACTTTGAGTATTATTCTACCGGTGAATCAATATATTTGTAGGAAAAGTTTGGGACTGCAAATGTACGTTAGTACAGAATATCCTGACTCCTGTACGACAGCGCAGCGGGAACTCAAATAAGAATATTAACCTACAAACTGCTCGAGTGTACAACCGGGTCCACGGTGTTTCTAACCATCACACGTTCTTAGAATAGAAAGGTAACAAACACACAGAGACATACTCAACTTCCAAATGAATTGAATTCAACTTCAATGTTAAGCCAAGACAACAAGTTTTAATAAAACAAAATTTTCTTCAGCATTTTAAATTAAGTACAGGAAAGGAGGCTTTGTAGGTGTGTTAACCTTACCCCCCCTTCCCCTGTTAATCACAAAATCCCCCTCTTTACATGTGAGGACCACACTCATCTGCATTTTGCTGTTATTTAACTCATTTTTTATGCATAAAGGTAACACTATGCATACACTATGCATACACTATGCATAGTTACATATTTATACATCTTTGTCATGAGAACACAGGTTGGCATTGATTTGTACTTTATTTTTAAATCTGATATAAAGTGGTTGATAGCCTAGCCCCAACTCTCAAATAAGGTAATAATTAAGTGTGTGAGCCAAATTATTATTGATTCTGAAAATATGTTTAAAGAAAATAATCTTCACAGGAAGTAAAAAATGGTGAAGTGATCACCCCTTTACACCAAGGGACCACCTTCAGCTCTGATGGACCCTCACTGCACAAGGCCTCCAGCATTAACCAGAGATGGTCTCAATAGCACAAAGCCAGGCAAAACTACACTGAGAAATCTCAAACATTGACTTTAATGAAAGCTTATGTCAACACATTTCACATAACTGTATTAGGTTATTGTGTATATTAAGTTGAACATAATATTTTGTATAAACGTAATAACATAATACAGTTATGACAAATCTGTTGACATTATACATTTAATAAAAGTCAAAGTTTCAGTGTTTTCAGCAGTGGCGTTTTCTCCTGGAGGCGAAGGGAAGCCAGGCTTCCCCTGTTTTTTCGGATTGTAGTTATAATTTTAATAAATAAATAAAAACACTTCGTTTAGTTTCGGAAATTCTTTGTTGTGTGTTGCTGCCGGCCCGTCTCTCCCCATTCTCATTGAGTATTTTACAAAGAGTGAAACAGCGCCCCTCTAGATGTTATGGTGAAACAGTAGATTGCACTCTCTGTTGCGAGAGGAGGCCAGCCAAAATTTGCTTCCCTTGGTGAAAAAAAATGGAGGGATTGACCAATCAGATGAGGCCCACGTCATGCCCCTGCCAACCTGTGATTGGTCAGGGCCATGCCAAGGGAAGCCAGAGGCGGCTGGCTTCCCTTGCCTCACAATCCAATCAAATCGCATCAATTAGTGGTGCAGTGACGCGTCCCAAAAAGCGGAAGTAAGCTGCGCTTGGTTTCCCTCGACAAAATAGCAATGGGATTTCTCCATAGGATTTTGAAAAATAGCTTGAAAAAAGGTCAGTGGAAAACGGACCTGTTAGGTAAATGCACGTTTTGTTCAGTCGGATAATATCCACATGTCTACCCTACTTTTATAATTTTCGAATCATAAATCTAATCGATAGAAGATAGATAGCGTCACTGCACCACTCTCACCGCCGTTAGAAAGTAGCAAGCAAACTGAAGCAAGTGCAATTATGGAGGGTGGAGATTTGGAGTATTTAATCAAAAGTAATTGTACTAAACTTCCGCTGCAGCAGCAACAACAAATACAATCTGATGACAGGCCAATGCCCAAACTGGAGCTGTGTACAGCGAGGAACAAAGGAGCGAACCGGACGTAAAACGTTAAAGGTCTCCTGATTTAGTTTGTGAATGAATGCTTATTAGAGTTTGGGCTGGAGAGTGCGTGCGGACCTGTCGGTCAGATAGCAGGCGTGTGTAAGTCCTGCATCTGTATGATACAAATGTGTGTAAAATGATACCGGGGCGCT
>NW_011346443.1:0-2846 GCF_000735185.1 Notothenia coriiceps | reverse complement strand
AAAAAAAAATCAATATATATATATTTTATTAATTACGTTGTTTATAAATTAATCTGAGGGCCGCAAAAAGAGGAGGTGGGGGCTGCATGCAGTGTAACCTGGAGGAGCCTTCATCCTACTTTTAATATATTATTCACAGCAGTACTCAGGTCTTGTTCTTGAGTAAAAATAGAAGTACTCAGATCTTGTACTTGAGTAAAAGTAGAAGTACTCAGATCTTGTTCTTGAGTAAAAGTAGAAGTACTCAGATCTTGTACTTGAGTAAAAGTAGAAGTACTCAGATCTTGTACTTGAGTAAAAGTAGAAGTACTCAGATCTTGTACTTGAGTAAAAGTAGAAGTACTCAGATCTTGTGGTAAAAGTAGAAGTACTCAGGTCTTGTAATTAGTAAAAGTAGAAGTACTCAGATCTTGTACTTGAGTAAAAGTAGAAGTACTCAGATCTTGTACTTAGTAAAAGTAGAAGTACTCAGATCTTGTACTTGGTAAAAGTAGAAGTACTCAGATCTTGTACTTGAGTAAAAGTAGAAGTACTCAGATCTTGTTCTTGAGTAAAAGTAGAAGTACTCAGATCTTGTTCTTGAGTAAAAGTAGAAGTAGATCTTGTACTTGAGTAAAAGTAGAAGTACTCAGATCTTGTACTTGAGTAAAAGTAGAAGTACTCAGATCTTGTACTTGAGTAAAAGTACCAGAGTGTAGGTGTGGTGTCTGTTTCAGTAAAAGTCCTACATTCAAAATATTACTCAAGTAAAAGTACAAAGGTTTTAGCATCAAACTAATATAATAATAACAGTTTGTTCAGTGTATTAATGAGGATGTTGGAGAGCAGTGTGGAGCTGACTTGATATTTGTTTTCTCACCTACTCGTTAAGAAGAGCAAATAAGTGCATGTTCAGCTTTAGATCCACCCAATCAGATGTTCCCTGTAAAGCAACACCAGGCATTAAGATTCCAGTCTATCAAAACCATATTTTGTTACCTTTGATACAAGATGAGAGTGAAAAGGTCATTTGATCCTTTTCTAATATCCGCAGTGCTAATTGAGGTTTCATGATTCTACTACAGCAGTCCATTAATAATGCAACAAATATTTTAAGATCACCTATTTTTATCTTCTGGTAACAGATTGTAGTAATTATTTTTGGACATCTGTTGGGGTTCGGAGTTTAATAAACCTGATTCTGACTCTCCTTGTACTCATTAAAGATGCCGGGGGACATCATTTAGTTTCAGATGATGGCCTGCATGCTCTCCTCTCTTACACACATTCAGCCTAATACTCATTTACATCACTTGTGTCGTGAAGTGTAATCATTATGTCCGGCATTAAAGTTATGTAAGGGGAGAAGGAAAGCAGTGATGAGAAAAACACTGACTTCTTTGGGTTGATTTGGATTCACTTGGACATATGCAGTATCTTCAATACATTAAAGGTAGCTGTCATGCTTTCCTGGTTATCACCCGTCCCCTTGTGTGTTATGAAGGTTTGTCAAACCCTCAAAGTACATCCTGTAGGGAGTAAAACTCTAACACAGAGAAGACCTGTCTATGCTGCCCCAGAACGCCTCGTTGGACATTTCTCTGTTTCCATTGTTTGCTTCCTGGGTTCGAGACATCTGATCAATCTTAACCTGGGTACAGTTTATATTTTAAGAAAGAAAGATCTGAGAAAAAGGGGAAATGTTTGTATCATTTCCACCATATTTAGCCCAGCCTTAAATATGTTTTATTAAGAAACAAAGGCTAAAATCTGTGTTTTGCAAATACCATCATCGTGTTTGGGAAATGAAGTGAAAGCAATGTTGGTGAATTTGTTTTATAACATTCAAGTTGTTAATGGGACTAGCTTTGGGACCAATAATGCAATGGAGGGAAATGTTTTTAATCAAACACCTTTACTGAAATCAATCTGGAATCTTTATGGGATAGTCCGATTGCTCCTTTCTGCTTCTTATCGGTTTTATCTGTTTCATTGTGTTGCCTGTGACCTAAGATTTTCATCGACTTAACTACACTGTAGCTACGAACGCAAGACAATAAAAGCCTTGAAAGTTCTTGTGGATATCTTTAGGTTTGGTTGGAATGTGGATGGGATTCTTCACATGTCTTGTTTTCCGCCTCCTCCTGCTCCAGATGAATGCTCCTGTCCATCACACCTGTCCTGCTTCATGTCCCCTTCCACTTCCTGCTCTTCCACCTGGTTCTGCTGACTCTCGTTTGAAGCCCTGAGGGGACACTCATGAGATGTCTCCTCCTGCAGGCTGGGTCACAACATCGGTCTCCTCTGTTCTCTCTCCTCCTTTTCCCTAACCTGAGATTTTCCTCCAAGAAGTCTGCAGTGTCTCGATCAGGACCTCGATCAGGACCTCGATCAGGACCTCGATCGGGACCTCGATCGGGATCTCGATCGGGACCTCGATCAGGACCTCGATCAGTATCTCGATCAGGACCTCGATCAGGACCTCGATCAGTATCTCGATCAGGACCTCGATCAGGACCTCGATCAGTATCTCGATCAGGACCTCGATCAGGACCTCGATCAGTATCTCGATCAGGATCTCGATCAGGACCTCGATCAGGACCTCGATCAGTATCTCGATCAGGACCTCGATCAGGACCTCGATCAGGACCTCGATCGGGACCTCGATCGGGACCTCGATCGGGACCTCGATCGGGACCTCGATCAGGACCTCGATCAGGACCTCGATCAGGACCTCGATCAGGACCTCGATCAGGACCTCGATCAGGACCTCGATCAGTATCTCGATCAGGACCTCGATCAGGACCTCGATCAGGATCTCCTTCGTGTCTGCAGTCTTGGCTCTGAAACAGATTGTAATGGCAACT
>NW_011346442.1:0-5051 GCF_000735185.1 Notothenia coriiceps | reverse complement strand
CATAACGACCAGGGTCGTAAAAATACCAGTGGTTCTCAAATGGGGTACGCGGACCCCTATGGGTACGTTGGTGTACTGCAGGGGGTACGTGAGATTTATGTTATGTAAATGAAAAAAAAAGATAAATATACCAATTTTAAGAAAAGTAATGACGTTTGAGCAGTGTGGGTTTTATATTAATAGACTAGAGTTACACATATTTCAAAACACGAAGTGTAATAACTGCAGGTGCCTCTATAATGTTCTTATCCGGACGTAAGAGCCGCAGACTTAACACGAAGTTAAACTCCACTCAAAATGAAGAAAAAGAGTCTTCGTCGTAGTTGGGAAACTTTACTGGTAACTCCTTCAACATGACATGGAGTGAAAACTGTAACAATAAATACAGAATGCAAAACGATCTTAGTCTTGTGTTGTCTATTCAAACACCCTTAGTTGCATTGTAAATGTATACAATATAACATTACATTTTTCTTAATTTCTTAAACATCTTTCCATCAAATAAGCATTGAAATGGGAACTTCTACATGTTAACAATGAAATGTAATCACTTACGACATTGATTGATTGGTCTTTTCATGCAGATGCAAATAGATCCTAACGGTGCCTAAACATGTGGCTTCCTTGAGTTTCTACCATTTTCTAACATGACAGGAAGGTATGCAATATTGACAGGAAGTGATACATTCAAATAACTTTATGGACAGTGTCAAATAAACAAACGTTACAAGCTACCTGAAAGGTGCTGCAAAGCAGTATTTTAACCTTACAAATTATATGAAGTGTTTTTTAAAACACCACAGCCTCCCTGTCAGAATGACAATGATCCTCAGTGAAGCACAAGCCCATGTTTCTCACTACATTGTAAGTACAACTTATTAAAAAGATCAGTTCAATGCAACTAATGTCGTCTTATTGTTATTGCATGATATTAAAATTGGTTGGCCCTAGTGATGGATTATAAACATTTGAAATGTAGCATTTAAGTGTTTCTCAGTTATAATGTTGTTGTTTTAATAAATCAGACACTGAGGGTGCAAGGCTGTACTGTACCTCTTTATATAGGCTTTTCCCCCTAACAAATAGTTTTTGCACTGATCAAGGGGTACTTGGCTGAATTTTTTTTTCAAATGGGGTACATTATTGACAAAAATGTGAGAATCGCTGCTCTATACTGTGTGTAAAGTGATGCCAGCCTCTCTGGTCTTTTTGGTAAAACAATTAAATGCTGCACAGCTGATAACCAGTTCCTTCCCATAGACCATCATGTAATGTTGCAATTGTATTTTATAGCAATTAAACTACAAGCAGGATACAGCTAAATGTAGGTAGACTACATACATTAACAATAAACAGATCTGTACTGCCACTGAGAATGGGAACAGCAGGTTCGCAGTGGGCCAAACTTTTACACCTGGTTCTCAAATAAAGGTAGTTCAAGGCTACGGACCTTTTATTAATTTTGTGTTTAAATGTGCACATGTGACTTTCAATCTATTTGTTGAGTGTCTGAGTGTTTCTGTGTATGATTTTTTAAATTCCATACCATCTATCTTCTCTCTGCCTTGCTGATTATCTACTACCCCACTCGTTTTCTCTCAGGACACGGATGTACTTGCATTTTAAACCAAGATCATGTTATAATTTGTTCACATAGATCATAATCTTGAGGTTTCCATCATTCACAATTTACCACAGTTGATGCAAACAATTATATGAAGACAGCTCAGAACTTTGCCTTTTGCTTTTATTCACACTCAAATTAATAAAATACATACTTTTGTGCAACATCGCCAACACTGACATCAGTCATTTCTCTTGCAGTTCAAATTTATATTTTTGCATGCCATGAATTTACCATAACTTACATGACACATGTAACTGTTATATGGGCTCACTTTACAATAACATAGGACTGATCATGCAATTACTAAGTGGGCTTCCCCTCTAGTGTAACATTACATTCAGTGTTTTTGCTGCTGTTTCTTTCGGGACAACTAAGTACTTCCCAATAAATAATAACAATGATATCATTGGGTTTTAATAAAAGTACTTTACATTGTGGGCATGTACATTTGTTTGCATATTCATATGCTCTTCTTTTGATCTCACAAATACAAATCACTTACAAAGAAAATTTATGGGGAATACAGTAAGGCCATTACAACATGATTTTGATCCAAAAACATCTCTTGTCCCAGAGTCTTTATGCATAAGATATGCCACAGATAAATCAAAGACACAACTAATAGAGGCTTGCTCTTTTTGAAATACATATTACAATGTAACACTAGAAATAAATGTTTAGCTTCTAGCACCAACAAGGGATAACTTTAGTCATGAACAGCAGTTTCAGAAGGTTGCATTTTATAACAAAGGTCTGTTTAGCTTCTAAGTTGGGATGTAGGAGCGACTTACAAACACTTACAGAACGCACTTTGAAGCTACAATCAATTTTACATTTAAAGTGTAAACTTATGGCATTTTGCATTATTTTATACAAGCACTGGCAGGGCTGTGTCATGAAGAGATCATGGGCGGCACACAAAATATAGCAGCTATAAATAAGATATATACAGAAGAGTGTCAAAATAATCATAGCAGAAAACGTCTATGCTAATGAGCGTTAGCATTTAAGGAAGTTGGTCATTAGCTCAGAGTTTATGCTGCAGCAGGTGGAGGCAGGACAAATGTAGTGTCAGCAAATTATCTGTTGACAGGTGATAACATCCGAAGGTTAAGCAGCAGCTTACTTTCCCCATTTATGTGCAGTTTACACGAGAACGCAAACGGTTGTATCTGCTACTTTTCTCTTTCGTATAGCCCTTCACACGAGGCCGTAACGGAAACGCGGAAATCACCTCCTGCCAGATTCCTCCAACTCAAATTAATTATGGGCGGAATTATTCAGCCTCAGCTTACGCTGACTAAGGCGACATCACCTGAGGCAACTAACTATTGTGTATTCCCTGCTAAACTTAATTCCCACAATGAATACAAAAACAGCATTTACGGTAGGGTTCACTTGTTTTAGTAATGAACATGACGATATCCTGTCTTAGCTTGTAATTTTCTTCTTTTCAAAAGGAAAAAGCAAAAGTATAAAGAACAGTGCATTTCCTCTAAAATGAAAGGCAGGACACAAACTGTTTTTCTATAATGCAGTTTAAAAATAATCATCGTTTCAAATGGTCCTGTCCGTCTGTTCAAATACTGTAATGTCAGCTAGCCACTTTGTATACATGGAGGATACATTAGAAAGTAGGGTAACCTTCTTACATACTGTGAGGGACCCCTCTCCAAGTAATTCCTGAGAGAAGACACAGTCTTGACCAAAGACTGTACTTGCTGAGAAGTGCAATGAACCATTTCACAAAGTGTATGTTTGATACTCTCGTATGGTTATGCTCCAGTGTCAGATTCAGTAGTTCATCCTACAAATCCTGTCATTGGTTTCATAGTCTGTGTCCCTCAGTACTTACCTGTTAGAGCGCAGATGTTGGTGAAGGCGTTCTTCAGGCTGTAACAACAGATAATCTCTTTAAAAGTCTTCCTCATCTCCTGACTCCTGAAGGCATAGATCAGTGGGTCAATCACAGAGTTGCACATGATGAGGATGAGGTACATGTTGAAGTGGGACATGAAGCACACACAGTAGAGGTTCCGCGGACATGAGATCATCAGGATCAGGTGGAGGAAGAAGGGAGCCCAGCAGACGATGAAGATCCCCAGCAGGATGGTGAGCGTGATGGCCCCCTTCATGCTGGCCCGCTGGTGGATGGAGTTGTAGCCGGGGAGCGCGGCGATGCGTTTGACATGAGAACGCGCCAACATGAACATGTGGCTGTAGAGGGAGGCCATGATGAGCAGCATAGCAAAGAACATGGAGACCAGGCAGATGATGACCGGGGTTGTGTCTGAGTAGATGATGAAGACGATCCCGCAGCCCGTGCAGAAGGTCCAGATTCCCCCGATGATGCAGCCGGCTCTCCTCACTGTCATGATGTTGTGGTATCTCAGCGCATAGAAGATAGTGACATACCTGGAGATAATAACACATAACCAAGTCACCTATGATTTCCTAAAAACCTTTGTCAATGAAATATTCAGAACAGAGGGATTACCTTCATAGAACCTTCAACATGGCGACAGCTTAGCCGACCGCTAGCGGCTAACAATGCTAACAGTCAGTGGCGGCCGGTGGAAAATATTTTAGGTGGGGCCATGGCAATCGTGACCAAAGCATACTAGGGGGTCCGGGGGGATGCTCTCCCGGAACAACATTTTGAGAAATGACCCCTTAAATGATGACTTCTGGTGATGTTAGAGGGGGGGGGGGGCAAATTGAGGCTTAAAAATATGAGAAGACTGATCAATACCTCCATAATCTTCAGTGTGGTTAGCAGTACACAGTAGGCCCACACTGCGGCTTTGGGAACACTCAAATGAGTTGATTCCCATTTAAAATCAGGAGACTAAATACGAACATTGTGTGTGTGTGTGTGTGTGTGTGTGTGTGTGTGTGTGTGTGTGTGTGTGTGTGTGTGTGTGTGTGTGTGTGTGTGTGTGTGTGTGTGTGTGTGTGTGTGTCGGGCTTTAACTGCCAGACCAAGAAAAAAGTTATGGAAAAATTATTTGTTTGCATTTTTGTATCAAATGGGCCACACATAGCCACAACAATTTTTTTTTTTGACTGACAGTTTTGTTTTTATGAGCCTCTACCAACTGGTGGAGCTTGCCTTTTATGGTAAAAGTGCATTTTTAAGAATCATCATACAGTACAGTCTTTGTATACATCAAACTCAAATAAAACACAAACTCAAATACATGTTTTTTCTTTTATGGAAAATGAGCAATATATAGAACCAGATATATTCATAAAAGATAATAAATGATAATTGTAAAAATAAATGGAAAAAAGTAATGTAAAGTGTTTTTCATAATAAAAAAAGACTTAGCTCATCTTACTGTATACGCTGAATTGGCCTAACAAGAAACCACGGGCCTAACAGCAAATGTCTATATCCCGTGAATCCTGTTTTTTTAGCATG
>NW_011346441.1:0-5659 GCF_000735185.1 Notothenia coriiceps | reverse complement strand
ATTTCCGCGGCACACCTTCATATGATCATTATAGTTATAAAAAAAATAAGAGAATAAAGGAAATACATTTATGAAATACTATATGGCAGTAAAACAAGAATACAGTTTGAAAGGGGAGTGATTTGTAAAATATCCATAAAGAAAAAGAACATCTGCTTACAGTTGTGTTTCATCTGGGTGTTGAGAGATGTATCCATAGATCTCTTAATGTTGCTCTCAAAGTGCACCAGATTGATGCTTTTAACTTCAATATTTAAAAAAAATCTTCCCGGGGGAGCATCCCCCCCGACCCCCCTAGAGGAGGTGAGGTCCGCTCCCCACTCGTAAAAAATAGCACTTTACCCCTGCCTATATGCCGTGAGCTGATTATCGAGCCTTCATTGTAACAGTCGCGGGTTTACTGTGTGTTTGCGTGTTGGGAGTTTTTTTGTGCGTGCTCTATAGTGCCCGTAATAGTGTTCACTGGAGTCCAGCACCTCAGCACCCCCACTCAAAATACCTTCCCGCGCCTCTGCAGGTAGGCCATCCAGTTATTTAAGCCAAGCTTTTTACAGTACTACGGCTTCCACAGATGACATTTTTGTATGGATTTTTTGTCAAAGCACTTAAGATATTCATTGCTATCGGGATGTTAAGAGCATTCCATAGACAAAAAGTGTATCTCGAGCCGGTTTCTCAAACTTACCTACCCCACCTTTAAGGTAATTATAGAAGCCCTATTTTATCAGTAGGCTATGTCTGCACAGCACAGCAGTTACAATGGTAAAACTACATTAAAACAGAATAGTCCCCATTGTTTCTTTACAGTTTTTCTCGATTGCTAACACACTTTCTTTTTTTTTAATTGCTCAGTTTCTCAGAACACTAAACACAATTCACAAAACCCAAAGTGCAAAACACCTAATCTCTCCTGCTAAATGAAGAACTGCACTCAAAACTACATAAACACTTACCAAATGCAAACGTTTGTATGTATATATATATATATATATATACATACAAACGTTATATATATGTATATATGTATATGTGTATATATGTGTATATGTATGTATATATATATATATATATATGTATATGTATATATATATATATGTGTATATATATGTCTATATATATATGTTATATATATAAAGCACATTGTTTTGCGTGTGGATGGTTCTTCGTCACATGGCATGATCATATTTTATTACATAAAGGTAAACTAAACAGTCTGAATGAAGTGTGTTCAGGGCTGAGGAGACGCTGGACAGATTGCTACACTGGAGGGAAGTTTACAACACATTCTAAAATTCTTCCACGATCGACAACCAAATGAACATCCACTTGTTAGAAAGTCACCAAAAGGAGAGAACATGTTTGATGGTGTGTAGAGGATGTGTACATGATCTCTTATAAAATGCAGAGCACATCATTTTATTTTTTTTCAAGTGTTCAGGAGCAGAGAAAGAGTGTAACATGTCTGTAGTTCAGATTTGAATAAACATTGTGCATCTTTCTGAAGCTTCACATTTCAAAATCATCCAGTGACCATCATGTTTCAGTGGCTGAAGCCTTGGCAGTTGAACACACTCCTGCTGCTCACACCGTGGAAACTCAGTCCATCAGCACGCTGTCCATCTCTGCTCACAGGGGACCAGTTCACCGCTGGCTGGTACCCAGTGTTTATTTTACACAGACATTAACAGTTCAGGCAGTTTATGAGTGCAACAATTATCATTTTCATTCCACGTAAGGCAAATTATTGTAGGTTTTTAAAGCAAAGCGGCAGAGTATCATTTATATACAATTCATTATCAAAATATTGCTGCATCTGTTAAATAAAAATATTCTCAGTTGACTCGCTCCATAGAAAAGTGGAGAACGTCCTATGAAAGGATGGAGAGGAAACATCCTTTCCTCTCATTGGTCAGCTTGCAGGCAGGAATCCTCTGATTGGTCGTCGTCCTCATGCTGAGAAAGCTGGCTCTCCTGCACCTGCAGCTCCTCTGCGCTCACCATAGACGGACTGATGGCGGCGTACCTCGTCCCGTGAAACTGACGTAAGTGGATCTGTGCAAACAAACAAGCAGCGTCATACAAAATAAACTAAAGACAAATCAATCAAAAACAAACGGCACAGCAGACAACCACTGTGTCTGCAGGTACGCGTGTGTGGTTGTAAATGTTGGATGTAACCCTATGACTCCTATGATTGGATCACCACCATCCGATCATGCGACCAAAAATATCAGTCAGTCCACCTGAGGACTGCACACCACCAGTTCCACCACTTCTTAGATTATTACTAGATTCTGTTAGGTCAATTTGAAATTTCAGCTGTCTGCTACTTATCTATAGCAGACCATTGCTAAGGACGCTTGAGCTGGAGGACAGAGAAACCAAGAGAAGACAGACAGGAAGTAACACTGAAGGGAACAGCAGAAGGAGACAGACAGGAAGTAAACACTAATAGGAACACGGTATGGGCTCGGCGGTGTTTAAAGACTGGTTAATGGAAAATAAACTGAACAGACTTGGACAGTTAAAGAAAAACTTGATCAGTGCTGCCCTCATTTTAAGTCACTTTGCTGTCGCCGCAGTTTAACCGTTGATGCACAATGGACTATTTTGTCTTAGGGGAAGCAATATGATCATGTTTAAATCAATGAGTTGTGTGAAATTACTGATTTATTTAGTAAGTAGCTGTGTAGTAAGCAGGCTAATGTGCAGCGAGCTGGTCATTATAGTGTAAAGAACCCTGCAGTGGATGGCAGAGCAGTGGATGACGGAGGATTACAGAGCAGGGCGTACCTGTATGTAGAGGTTGACCTCGGCGCTCCTGCACAGGTAGGGGAAGTTCCCTCCTGTTTTCAGGTGAGCTCTCCTCGCATTAGGGTACAGTTTATACATCTCCTCCTTGGCCTCCAGTGACAGAGCGCTCTGATCAAACACCTCGACATTCAGAGACACGCTTTTAGGTTATTGCAGTAGAAATATGCACGAATGGACAGTGTAAGAGTGAGACACGTTCAAAACTTACATCTATGATGGTCACAGCGACCTCTTTTATTTTGTGCGGCTCCACATAAGAGTTCTGACAGTTGAGTGTTAGCCGCGATGCTAACTCACTTTGGTTCAGACTCTCCAACTAGAGCACACACACACACACAACACAGGGAGGCAGAGGGAAACACACAGAGACATTACACACTTCACAGGGACACAATGGTCGCCGTGCACACTGTTGTCATGTGACGAGGATTAACCAATCACAGCCGGCAGATATCTTTCCTTTATTCCCTGAATATCAGCCTTTGCTGAATATAAATAATTTGAACCTTTCAGTGCAGGGCTATCCTTACCCAGAGCTAAACATCTGCTCAGTTTTTCACCAAAACATTTTATGAGTGCAGCTATTAAAATGTCACATGATCTTTAAACAGGTTTCAAGTAATGTAGAGATGAGACAAAGAGCCCTTTCTAGGGAAAACACAGCTGTACTATGGGCTATATTTTAATACACACACAAAAAGGCCAGATCAGCTGGTCTGGTTAGCTGGTTATGGTTGCTGGGAGAAATGTGTTGCATGTGTTACTATGTCCCCTCTCACAGTCTACACCAGGGATGGGCAACTGGCGGCACGCGGCCACCCCCCTCACTTTGTGTGGCACGCGAGTCAATTTACAAAAATATATTGGTTTCACAGTTGTAAACAAGCAAATCATTTGAACCTTGTAATTCATAATATTCACCGCTAGAAGGCGCTCCCCCCAAATTCAGGGGGCATGCAGCCAATTGTAGATTGTCTTCTTCTGTTTACCTCGCGGCCTTCCTCTTCTGGGAGGAAAAGAAACACGAGCGCCCAAAAAAGAAAACTGTACCAAGAAAACTGTGTCTTTCAACCAAAATGGCAAACAGATTATCTGTTTACAGGATTCAAAGGCAAACTTATGTGTTTGGTGTGTCTTGAAACTAAATCGGCAATGAAGGATTACAATTTAAGTCGCCACTACAACAGCACCCACAAAGACAAATATGACAAGTACACAGGAGCTGCCAGAGCCGCCGTCGTCAATTACCTAAAAAGGGAAAATATGCCAGCAGCAGACTTTTTTTTACCAGAGCCACGATTACACAGGAATCGTCTCTCAGGGCGTCTTATGCCATTTCCTTTGAGCTTGCTAAAGCTAAGAAGCCCCTGTCGGACGGCGAAATGGTGAAGAGGTGAAGAGGTGTGCAGTCCAGATGGCTAAAGCATTCGGAGATTACAACATGGCTACTAAACGTTGAAACCGTCAATTTGTCCCGTCGGACAGTGACTCGAAGAATATTTGACATACAAAATCATGTCGAACAAAAGGTAAAACAAGTCATGCATGACTGTGCATACGTTAATAAAGCTAAATCCAATTTCATTTTGATATTGCAGGAGGCTCTGTGTGCCAAATCAATGAACTTCAGCCATGTCATGGATTTAGTTACCAAGACTACTAATCTCATTCGAGGAGGGAACCGGTCTCTCAATCAAGTTTATAGCCTTTTTGGATGAAGTGAAGGCGGCGTACGGTGATTTACAGAACAGGGGGAAGACCAAGATGCAGCAGTGCAAATGTCTTCCACTGTCATTCCTCCGTGCAAAGCCGTATAGGTTGAAATTCCTCTGGTGATGTGCGCTTTGATGTTGTCCGGGGGATCCACCCCAGAGGAGACATACGCCTGTGACACAGCCTCACACAGCCAGTGTGACAGGCGCTGTGCAGATAGAGGCTGCCCTATTGAGCGCTCTCTGTAATGCACAAACTGGGAACTGGGTAAAGCAGAGATGTGGCTTCTTCCTCTGATGTGTGAGGAGGAGGAAAGAAGCCATCCAAGGTGATCACTCTTGACCTAAAAGAGCTTGTGATGACCTTTGGCATAAAAGCCGGGTTAGGGCGCAAAACAGCTGAGCTGCCATCTCCTTGGATCCGGAGACATGACGGAGCCACAGAGAGAGCAGACAAATCATTCACCCTTTTAGCTGATGTCAGAGCCAAGAGCAGAGCTACTTTGGCTGACAAAAACTTCAGGGGAACCTGATCTAAAGGTTCAAATGGAGCTTTACTCAGTGCGCGTAACACTAAAGCCAAAACCCATTGAGGCGCCAAAGCGCGTGACACAGGTCTGAGTCTGGCAGCAGCATATGTTTTGATCGTGCTATAAGCCAAATTCCTGTCCAGCAATAGCTGGAGGAACAACAGCACGAGAGGCAGGGGGCACGTAACGGGGTCCAGGCTTTTCCCTACACACCAAACGGAACATCGTCCACTTGGCTGTGTAGGATGCTCTGGTGTGTTCAGCAGCTGCGCTGATCGTACACCTCCCTGGCGATTTATGTAGGCCGCCGCTGCTTTGTTGTCTGTTCGAATCAACACATGTTGATTGTACAGCAACGGGGCGAAGTGTTGGATTACTTTCCATACGGAGAGTAATTCCAGCACGTTTATATGGAGAGACATGTGACCCGGCCACTGTCCCCCCCACTGCTTGCGACATGCAGGGGCGCCGTAAGGGGGTGAAAGGTTAGGACGATTCTAAGGGCCCATGACTAGCAGGGGCCCCAAAATGTTTAGAACATTAAGAAAAAACATGTAAGTACCCTTTCATAAATAATTAACATTAATATAACGTTATATTGTG
>NW_011346440.1:0-4113 GCF_000735185.1 Notothenia coriiceps | reverse complement strand
GTGTAAACGATCAGAGATAACACTCAAGTCAATCATAGGCATTTCAACAATTCTTGCCACAGCATCATAAAATGAATTCCATCTTGTAGTGCATGGCACAAGCAGCTTTTTGGTGAACACGTCGCTCACTATCTCTGAGGCCACTGTGGACCTGCTGCCTATTCCACGTACTGTAGAGTTTGAGATTCCTTTAGTCCCAGGATTTGAAAGGAGCCACTTCAGCACGTCAGCGCATGAAATTAAGTTTAGTGTGTGAGATGCACATCTTTGGTGCGGAGGTAAAACAATCCCTTCCTCTGCGGCGGTGTTAAGCACGTCTGCAACGTCAGTGAAGATAACCTCTTCTTCATCATCGTCGTCAGAGAGCGATTCCAGTTGATACATGGCAAAGGCTTTCACAAAGTTAGAGCCGTTATCAGTAACCGTGGAGGTAACTTTTGTTGACACTCCATACAAAGAGTGAATGTGGTCAATCTCACTAGCAATAAGATCGTACGTGTGCCTACCCTTTATCCTTTTACAGGCCAACGCAGCTTTCTGGCGTTGTAAAGTGGTGGGGTTTATCCATTGAGATGTTATCCCGAGGAAGCTTCTGTTGTGGACAGACCAAATGTCTGCGGTGGTCGAGATGTATTCCAGCCCCTCAAATGTTTTCTTTAGCTCGCTATCCATTTTGGTATATTCTTTCTCCAGGTAGTTGGAAAACGTTTTGCGTCCCATATGCCGTGTGCCGCCCGGACATGGTATCATGCTTACTAGCTCCCTGAAAGCGGGTGACTCCACTGTATAAATAGCCTGCACGTGTTCAACAACATACCGTGCAATGGCTTTATCCACTTTCACCTGACTAGCAGTCCCTCGGTTGAAATCCAGCCGCTGTTGCTTGGGTGGAGGTGGGGTGGCGTCGGATGGCTCTGGGTCTGTGGTCAATAGCTTCGTCCCAGCATGTTGTTTTTGCAGATGTTTTAACAGATTGGAATTGCTGTTTTGAGCAGTAGATAGGATCTTTGACCCGCCAAGACACAACTTACACTTAACTAACACGTTCTTTTCTTTGTGCTCGACAAAAGTAAAATAGTGAGCATATCTCCATGCGGAGAAACTCGACTTGTGCTCCGCCGTCGCCATAATAGTATTGTTAGTAGGCTAACTAAACACAAACACGCCCACAAAGCGTCTCCGCATGTGACACAGGAAGTATCTAAGTACATTTACTCAAGTACTGTACTTAAGTACAGTTCTCATCTCTGTTTGCCTCAGTGTTGGCGCCGCTCACCAACGTCTGGGAGCCGAGACTATATAAAAAAAATAACGGAGTAACGCACCATGTAGTAACGGTAACTGAGTTACTGAATTTAAAAAATAACGCGTTAGAGTACTAGTTACTGCCAAAAATAACGGCGTTACAGTAACGCGTTACTTTGTAACGCGTTAGTCCCAACACTGCTCATAAGCAAACATTACTTCAAACTGATCCAAGCCATACACCACAAACACACAGTTGACTGGGCCATTACGTCACGCACTTACCCACCAGGAATGTCCAGAGAGTTCCACGGACTTACATACTTTATCAAACCATCCACACCAACAGAACACACACAACAACACCAACTGGATACACACCAACATGAACATTCTGCAGCAGCATCACAAGACCACCATGGATTCGAACAACCCTTGGAACGCCACATCACTCCAAATAGCCACTGGATGGACACGTAAAGGATATGGCCCCAGGCTAACTCTGGATACCTTATTCACCATGCAGCGCATACTCAACAACACCACACCAGCCATCTGCCCTCCTCCACCTCCTCCCCCCCACCACACTTCCCCCACCACACTTCCCTCCTCCTCCCGTCCTCCGTCTCCACCTCCCTATAGTGGGCCAGTCATGAAACACCAACCACTCCCCTCCATCGCAGAACCGCCCTATGAGGAGAAATTCCCGCATCTACCACCAGCGGCAGCCCCGGACGCCCTCTTCCAGTTCACAGTTCCCATGGACAACCCTAATCCCAACATTGACACAAACCCGGACCCAGTGGCCAGCCCACTCCCCCTTCCTCCCCTGACGACTCCCATTACCCCACCTTCTCGACCTACAACCCCACCCCATCCCTCTGACCCTAACCTTCATCCTAACTCCAAACCTAACCCCAATCCTTTCCCAGACCCAGTAACCAGCCCACTCCCCCTTCCTTCCCGATGGTTCCCGATACCCCACCTCCTCGACCTACAACCCCACCTGATCCCTCTGACCCTAATCTTCATCTTAGCCTTTTATACTCTATATATACATTACAAGGGGATTGTTTTTTTAAATTAACTATCTAATTATGTATTGATCAATGTATTATTTATTTATATTGTAGTATTTATCTGTGTATTATTTATTCTTTATACATATTTCCTATCCTTATTTTATAAATCCTCCTCATCTGGACTCCTTTATGATTTTTAAATGCATGGGTTTCTTTGCTTATTATTATTATTATTATTATACCATTTTATATATTTTTCTATTCTATATATTATTTATTTATATTTTACATGTCACAGTTTATTTTATGTTGCACTGTATTGCATATTTTCCTATTTCATTAGGTTCCAAATGAGGAGATGATATATTTTATGTTATTAATCCCCCGTTTCCGATTTAAACATTGTTTATATTATTTTATTTATATTTGAGTTATTACTTTCCATTTAATTTTAAATGGATATTGGATCCTCCCGCAGGGAAACACCCTGAAATCAGACAACCCACTTACCAGGTCTTTTATTTTTTAATATCATCCAAGGCGTGTCCCATGTCTCACCTGCACCACCTCTCGAGACCTCGGCCTGGGTTTTAAACGCTTTTAGGGACACTTGGTTGATTTTATTTTAAGATATTTCCCCTCCCTGTGTGCCTAACCCGTGTGTATTTTATATTATACATATTTTAACATTTTGGGTTGATGTGATTTTTATTACCAGCACTTATTTTTAAAAGCATTTTTATGTATTTATTTTATCATTTTTTAACACTACTCTTACCTGCATGCTGATTTTAAACAAATTTAACCTTGGTCCTTTTAGCCAGATGTTTTTTAACCCACTTACCAGGTCTTTTACCAGATGCTGTGGGACGCAGCCTCGGACACTCCACCGGGGGAAACCCCCTCAGGGGGCAGGAGTAGGCTACAGGTTTTAAGCCCGCCGCATACGCTCTGTGCTGCAGCCGCTGCTCTCTTTTATCCCTTTTATTGCATTTTCTTATACATTTTTAACACAGACCAAACAGGGCTTTTATAAACTTTTATAGGAGCTTGTTGCTCGTCAACTAACAGCAGGAGGGCGGGGGAGCCTCGCTGCGGGGAAGCAGTGTGTGGACCTGTCAGCGCAACTTACATGATGCCGAATTTAACAAAAACATTTAAATAATTGGTTTGAATGGCATAATAAGTGAAACGAGGAAGCAGAAAAACAGAGGTCTGTGATGTATTTTGTGAAACAGAAGAAAAGCTAAATAAATGCAACGGCCTCCCAAGAAGAGCTCGCCTCTCTCCAGTCATTTAAGCTAAAGTGGGTTATTGAACCTGAAGCTTGTTGCTTCTGCCCTCCTCGACTACTGTCTGGGAGCCGACAGGAAAGTTCAACACACAGATGGCCAGTCCGCCCCTTTGTAGCATATTATTTCGATGAGGGATGAGCAGATCGCCACTGGGCTTTCAACTAAATACACAGCCACGCAAAAACTGCGGCATTTGTACAGCTCCTTATGGGTAGGCCTACTGGAATTTGTGAAGTGCTTTCCTCCGTGGTGAAACGATCAGCACTGCACCACGGAGGAAAGCGGCAGAAAGTCGCCTGGAGTTAAAGAGAGCGGGGCTGCGTTGCGTGCATGGCTTCCTTCTGCAGGTAACGGGGAGACGCGCTCTGGCGGCGGTCTCGTTCAGGATCCGAAAATACAATTTAAATATTTTGCACACTTATTCCACTTATTCCTAGTGTGCCACTGGTTATGGTGCTGCGTGCCAATGCTGGCGCGCGTGCCAGGGGTTGCCGACCCCTGGCCTACAGCTATTTGTTTACGTGTTTAAAAAAGCACCAGAAGCTTATATA
>NW_011346439.1:0-4158 GCF_000735185.1 Notothenia coriiceps | reverse complement strand
ACACACACACACACACACACACACACACACACACACACACACACACACACACACACACACACACACACACACACACACACACACACACACTATTATGGATATGCAGGAGTGGGAGAAGATGTGGAAGAAGTACTCAGATGTTTGTCTTAAATAAAAGTGTGATTCCACAGTGCTAAAATACTCAGTAACGCTCTGTCATATTTGTGGGATGGCAGTGACGACGCTCTGCAGGCAGGATGTTATGGGAGAGCAGCAGAGGGTAATGGGCTGAAGAGTTCGTGTGTGTGTGTGTGTGTGTGTGTGTGTGTGTGTGTGTGTGTGTGTGTGTGTGTGTGTGTGTGGGAAAATGGAAAGCAGGTAAATTTCCACAGCAGCAGACCACACCATCACTGTGCCATTTACCTTCACCCAGGAGCATAATTAGCTGTTGTGAGCTCACATCTCTTCAGAGAGCTGCTTCAATTCCAGGCACAGGAGCGCGCTGGAACATTTTCACATTACGTTTCAACCTCCACACACACATGATGATAACATAATGAAATCTGACACATAACACCCCGACACATGCTCACCAGGAACCAGTGCAATATGCAAAGACTATTAAAAGGGGTTAGTATGCTCTCTGGATGGCCTCACATAAAGTGAATGTTACCCATATGACACTCAACTTCCTGTCACAATTCAATCATCCAAAGAGTTCCTCCATATCTTTGATATAAAAAAAGCAGTACATTGGATGGCCTGAAAACCAGAATAAAAGGCTGACCGTCACAAAAAAACTTCGTAATGCTGAGGGGTACGTCACGCACGCACGCACCTTCGCTCGCACGCACCATTCTGCTATAAATATTTCATATTTCTGTATGCATGCCTTGATTGTTGAGCTGTTGAGGTGCAGCGGTCCTCCCTCAAGATGATCGCTTTATGACTCAACAGGCTGAATAAAAAAAGAAAATATCAGTTTCCTGGGGATGTGCTTATTTTACAAGAGCACGGGTGTTTTCCACTGAATCCGAGAGCTGTGGAAATAGAGGATGACGCAAACAACACCACACGCTTCTTTAGCTTGCTGTGCATATGTGTGTGTGGCCTGAGCAAAGACAGGATAAAGAAAGAAAGGATAAAGAAAGAAAGGCAGCTTGACTCACAAACAACTTCTCTAGGTGAGAGCTAAAAAAAGTGAGGAAAATGTGCTTGAATCTGGAAAGAAAGAACAAGATTTGTCAAAAATACCTACTTTCTTTCTAGGAAATTAATCATTTCTGGTTTGAAAATGTGTGGTCCGAGCTTCATGTTGTTTAGGGGGTGAGACGTCCTGTTGATTTTAAACCTCAGGAGGAGTATTCTACGACTAAAAATAGCAGCTTGGTCGAATCTTTGGCTCCCGGTGTTTGTGTTTATCTGCTGCTCAAGTGCAATACCTGTGGAAACATTACACATGGCGAATATCACACGTTGTTTTAGTTATTGTTATGTGTTTGTCCTTTTTCTCCCCATGATGGCTATTTGAACACACCCACTCTGCCGTGTATTTCACATTCTCTGTGCCAGGAAACTTCACACATTGACGTCTTTGCCCAACAGATTGAGGCTGCCGCACAGAGGAAGGCTAACAGTGTGACGCCAAATATTGATGCCAAGTTGCCACTCAGAAATGCACGAGTGTGTGTGTGTGTGTGTGTGTGTGTGTGTGTGTGTGTGTGTGTGTGTGTGTGTGTGTGTGTGTGTGTGTGTGTGTGTGTGTGTGTGTGTGTGTGTCGGTGCGCGCCACTTCCCCAGGCAGCATGTTAATCCTTAAATGGCATGCCCTTCATTCCCCTGGTGTTTTTAGACACAGATTGAAGCTGTGTGTCGTGCTGGAAAACCCAAGGGAGCCCTGAAGATATAAAAAACACACTCTATAGCCTAAGTATGATCAGGTATTTAATACACATGTTTTAAAATAAAAGGAATATAATTTAATATGAACCGAATTGTCTTCTTGTTGTTTCATCCTGTTTCTCTACCGTGTAATGATTGCTCAAGAGGGGTTGACAACTATTGTATTTACCCCCATGTGCTGTTAGCTTTTAAGACGTCATTTGATCCTCAATCATTCAGCGTTAGCATTGCTTTCCAAGAAGGAGCAACAGTAATTCACCTCAGTGCCGGTAGCCCTCCCACCCCACTGCTGTCTTTAGAGATCAGACTGTGTAACGTCATACAGTTCATTGATATAAACCAACTGACTACGTATATGCTGACATCTAACGTATAAGAGTATATCTTCATTCTACCCCATGTCGGGCAAAAGGTCGTCTAGAAACTAGGTGTAAAAGGTTATTTAGAACCAGTTGTATGGTGTTGTCTAGAAAGCTTATTCCATGTCTATACATTGGGTGTACAGGGTTATCTAGAAACTTGGGAAAATGTTTTGTCAAGAAATGAAGTTAAGGATTTTCTAGTATTCTGGGTTTTCTATAAACTAGGAGTACAGGGTTGGCTACAACAACTACAAGGTTCTTTAGAAACCGAGACTCAGGGTTTTCTAGAAACTACAGGTGTACAAGGTTGTCTACAAATTGGGTGTACAGGGTTGTTTGGAAAGGTGTGTTCAGGGTTTTCGAGAAACTAGTTCTACAGGGTTATCTAGAAACAGGGACGTGCACAGGTACGGGCTAATGTTGCTCGGGCACAGGCCATCTGGACAAATATACATGGGGTGGCAAGAGGGTGGCAGGAGATTTTGAGGGCTGGCATCCCCTGGCAGAAGTATATGCTGATTTAATTGCAGTCATATGTTAACTTGGAAAGACACAATATTAATATTTTAACTCAATAACATAGGTGACCTTATTGTGGCACATCAGTAAAGCCTTACATATAAATATATAAGGTGGCAGACTTTAGAGATTTTCTCTCATAAATGTCCGATGAGCCACAAACAAAGACAGCAAGGCTATCTTTTAGGGTGGCAGTTGCCACCCCATGCCACCCCGGTAGATCCGCCCCGTTTGGCTTTTCTGGCTGACCTGCCCCTCTGGAGAGAGCGAGAGTTTGTTTTTATTTTTTCTGTTGTGGCCGAATCAACATGATGAGCCCACAGTTAGTATTGTAGCGTCTCGCTGCGGGAAACACATTTTGTCAGCGCTGTCATCTGCCGGTGCGTTAAGACCACCTCAGTGGAAACTTGATTTTGAGTTGTCTCATGGCAGTTAGGGTATAAGCGACAAACCAGGGGACTTTACTTCCTCTTGATACCGTCGGTTATTTACAAAAAAACACCTAAATATAGCCTACTTGTTGATATTGAGCTTCTGTCTTTCTGTGTCTTTTCATCTGTAAACTCCCTCAACGGGGCCGCTCGCTCTCTTTTCTTGATCGCCCTCTCACGGGTGAACAGTTCAATGTCCCGCTTCATTGTAGGATTTCTGCCATGTCTCTACCACTTTAGTTTGACCATCTCTGTTATTAAGTTATGGAATACTAAATAAATAAGTAATTAGATACCTTACCATCACTGCGTTCATAAAGAATGATAAGAATAAGAATAATGTGAATTGAACTGGTTTAATTAATTAGTGAGTTTATTTAAGGTAATTAGTTAGAGGCCCTATTTTATCAGAATATCTGCACAGCAGTTACAATGGTCAAACTTAGAACAGAATTGTCCCCATTTTGTCTGTAATAGTTACTAAGATTAGATATTTTTGATGAAATATGGACCGCAAAACAAAAAATTTCCCTGGTTTTCATTTTTAATTACTTTTAATTAATTTTTATTTTACATTACTGTTCAATGTAGTTGATGTAATAATCGTTTGGTTTCTTTTAAATTAAAAACAAGTTACAATTTTCAAAAGGTCTTGTGTTTTTTATCGGGGGGAGGCCCTTTCTCCAGTTTAGAGCAATAGCCCCTCCAAATGTCTGTGCACGTCCCTGTCTAGAAACTTGGTAAACAATGTTGTCTAGAAATTAAGTTAAGGATTTTCTAGAAAATGAGTATTCACGGTTTTCTAGAAACTATGTGTACAGGGTTGGCTACAATAACTACAAGGTGTTATATGTATGTACAAAGTAGATGTACAAGGTAGAAACTGGGTGTCTAGGGTTGATAAAAAAACGGGGTGTACAGGGTTGTTTAGAAACCTGGTTGAGAGGGTTTTCTATATCTAAAGG
>NW_011346438.1:0-5485 GCF_000735185.1 Notothenia coriiceps | reverse complement strand
AAAACACATCTATGTTTTCAAGCTAAAGGTGATACACAATATAAACTGTATACTATTATTTTTCAAAGACATGTTACATTTCAAAAGCATATATTGCTATGTTTAGGACAAACAATTAAAGACTGCTTTAATTTAAAAAATTCTGCAATATAAAAGTGGCAGATTTTCTTTATTAAACAGACACTAGGCTGCATACCAACACAATTAGGAACATGCTCACATCTTACTATGTTGGTCTAAAGAGCTGAAGCATTCATGGATAAACACTGTGTTGTCTCATTCTATATCCTGTGAGAAAAGGATATACATTTAGCATTAAAAACTCAACATACTATTCCTAGCCTGAGGAAGATATGAATAATCAACAGATTTGAATGGAATCTCTAACAGTTTCATGTAGAATAAAGACAAAAGAGTGATTATACAAATTACATTAATTGAAATTTGAACCAGAAGATGAAGTCTCAAAGAATGTTTTAAATACAAGGACATAAAACAAAAAGGTGGATAATAATAAAATATATTAAATGTATATGAAGACATTTGGTCAAATGAAATGACACTGAGCAGGTGATAACAGTAATGCCAGTGTGGATGAAGCTGGTGCAGTTCTTTCTTCATGCCCCCCTCCGTGCTGTCCCCTCAGAGGAAGTGGGAAAACGGGATAAGACTCTGGACGCCACGCTGTCTCAATGATTCACACTGTTAATATGAGAGGAAAATAAAAGTTTTAGGAAATGAAAAATATGAAGTTAACAAATAAAACACAGCTCAGGGGCAGTCATGGACGGTAGGTTTTCCTACAAAGTTAACTCAGCCTCCATTGATTTTCATATCAAATTAGCGTGTTAATAAAATAAGCTATCATGGCTTATACTTGCATATCCAAACAGAATCATGAAAGCCTGTTGGTAGAGTCAGGCACGCCACACACACGAGTCAGTTTGAGTGTGTGCGCCGGTGTCTGAACGCTCACTCACACTGCTAGCTATGTAGCTAACTGTTAGGCTACTTAGCTTGCATTGTTATGGATCTAAAGGTAGCAAAAGCTAACTTTCATAGCACAGCTTTACTTCTCACTTACCACAATAAAGAAACAGACCATATACAGCACAAACAACACAAATGATCAATACTTACATATATTTTCACTTGTAGTATTATAATAATCGAAATGCTGGTTCTTCTGCGGGTGTTCTATCCACGCTCAGGCAGCCACCGCACCGCAGCTGCCTGCACTGTACAATCGCTGGAGGACTGGGCTGTCATTCAAAAACTGAGTAGCCAATGGGGACGCACCCCTGAAAGTCCCGCCCACCTGGAAGGTTTGTGTCAGAATCTCAAACAAAAAATGAGGGAGCGCAAAAGAGAGTGCTGCAGCGAGAACAAAAGTCTGATCATTGAGAAAGAAGAAACAAGAACTGCAAACAAAAACCTATGTTAAAACAAAGAAAAAATACTTATAGTTTACATGATTACACAAATGATTTGTTCGCAACTTATAGTTTTATTTTTGAAATTTATTTTATTTTGCTTGACTCAGTTTTTTTTTCTTTTGAACTCATGGTTTTGCTTTATTCTGAGAAAGTGTTGTTTTATCTTTATGATACAAAACTAATCCCATACAATCAAACAGGAAGTGCAATGACCGACAGACATCAGTGACTGTAACTTAACAAGTGAACAATTAACCTAAACATGCATCTAAGCATAAATGATAACTAAACATGAAACATAGAACCTAAACCTGAAGTATATAAATGAACTAACATGACGGAATGTCACATGCTTGACATTATCAGAGCAGCTACAGGATCATACATCCCATCATGTCCATCATCAAATTCATCAAACAGTCATTCAAACTTTTTTGGTTTTGGACAAAAAACTAAACAATAGAACAAAGGTAATTGGGAACTTATGAAAACCAAATCCAATTTCATCAAATGCCTGTTTATAGAAATGCTTCAGCTGCAAAGGTCAAATCAAAGCTCATTCAATATATTTAGCAAATATGGCAGCAGCATATCTACAGTTCTAATAAACTACATTGTTGACATCAATAAGAAACATGCCAAACGACTAATGCCAAGACAAGCCTGTGTTTTAACAACACAATCGTTCTGCTGACAACTTGAATCCATCAGAACTGTCTCTACATTAGCAGCATGTCGCTCTATCACCACTATGCTTTCTGTCATGGTTCCATGCAACATGTTGAACAGCAGTTGCTCTCGATAAGACCAATTAAAACATGTAGTATATCAACTAGATATTAGAGTAACACGATCAAATTACAGAAAGAGAACAATACCATTTCACTTGGTATTACTGCCATACAGAGTAGTGGAAGTGTAAAAAATACCAGTAAGGATGATTGCATTTTGGAACTGCATAGAAATGGTGAGATTTGAGAAACACAGAAAATAAAGCCATACATAAAGGAAAAGACGGCTAAGAGATAATTCATTTGGAAAGAAATGAAATACAAAATATAGAACAATAGAGAGATTGGGAAGGAAGAGAGCAGACAGATGGAAAGGAGAGAGAAAAGGGGGTAAACCGCGGTGAGGGAGAGATTTGGTTGATGGTCGCCACAGTAGCAGATCCCTCACTGGTCTTGCCATCTTGCAATGCAGACGCCTCTGTTCTCTCCTCCTCTGACTCTCCTTATGGGTGACAGTCGGGTGTCTCTATTTGGTGCCAATTACAGATTGTTCGGCGTTGGCATGGCGCTGAGACTGAAGGCTGCGGAGCATCCGGCCCCCACAGCTCCCAATTTACGCATCAAACACTACCATCCACAATCCAACCACTTAGGAAAGTAACACTGCTCCTTAATAACTCCCTCATTGGTCCTTAATGCTGGAGGGGCTAAAGTGAAAGAGCAACCTTTTTTGGAGAGGGAGGCATGAATGAAAATGAACAATGGTATTCAAAACTAAGCCCCTAAGAAGAGAGATATGTACTATTTTGTATTATTCCCTAAGTGCTCCAGACTAATTTTAGGATGGCTTTTTTAACTTTACAAGGAGTGGGCAAAATTAATCCCTGATGGCAAAAGTACTTCAAAATAACTCAATCACAAGCACTGCTACAATGGTGGGTTATATGAGGTTGAATGGCAATTAGCACACTTTGTCAGCAATGGAAGAGTTCTGGCAATCAGCAGTTTGATATGTGAGGGTTCTGAGCCACATGAGGTGAGTATGTGCTCAAGAGAGGGCGACTTGAATGTGCTCAAATTGATCCCTCTGATTTAAAATTTGCAGGTGAACCTTTGGGAAATCCATTCAGCACTTACAATATTAGAAATAAAGAGTGAATACATGTTTTCTGTAAGATGGTCTCAATAGCCATTTTTCCGTTTGTATACCTTGTCGTAAAAATGAATGGAATGGAATAATGGCTTTCAGCTAAATCACTGTAATTGTTCCAGGTCATTATTTGTGGGGAATGGGGTTAGTGCTGAATATTGCCGTCTGTCAAACTTGTCTTGTGTTGCGACTACTGCCAATGACGGAATCATTCTTTGTGGACTTATTCCTAGGGAAACTGAGCAGTAGTGTTGGTGGTGGTTGCATATTTAATGTCTAGCTTTAACCACACCCCAATTTGAATTGTATGTGACCATTGACAGAAAAGAAAATAGTCACTGGTAAAAAGAAACCTATCCATTCTTTTGAGAGTCACAAACCTATGCAAGGTACTGTAGTCAAATACTCTGGTTTACGACCAAATAATGGCCAAAATAATATATTTTCCATCAGTAAAAACGTATGCCAAACATTCAAATGTTACACTATATTGAAGAACCTGGTAAGCAATCCCTAATAAACGTCAGCATGTTAATATTGTCACATGAGCCTATTAGCACATTGACATCAGCATTTGGCTCTAGCATCACTGGCATCACCCTTGAACACAACCATAAGGAAGATCAATAGTTTGTATACATATGTTGATGATCAAAGGTCTGTTGATTCCCTCACACATTTCAGAAAAAGTTTTCAACTTTTTTACACATTATTTTAAGCAGATGCTAGAATCTATATTTGTTCTGTCCTTTTACCTCCCACTCATTATTATTTTCTATCATGTATTCCTTCTTATTTTTCTTATATTTGAAGTGTCAGAATTCCTAGGATTGCAATCGGACCCGGCGCCACGAGGGGGCAAAAGGGGGCATTGCCCCCTCAGTTGTATTTTTTGCCCCCTCACTTTGAGCATCATTCATCCATCAAAAAGTACGATAAATGTCACAATTATTAAATAACTTTAAATAATTATTTTCCCCAATATACGTTACTATGTTTGGAACAGATATGTGGGCAGGCAGTCAAGCAACGTGTAAAAAAGCCTCAACCCCAAGTGAGCTTGTAGTCTTAATTCATGTTAGCGTGTGTGCTTAGCTGTAAACACAGTCCACAGACCAAAACGTCCGTTTTCTGGGCAAAGTCCCGTTTTCGGTGGCCGGTACCCGGTTGAAACTCCGGAAAATGCTCCCGTTTTTGAATGTGCATTAAAAAACATAAAGCAAGGTGAAATAAAATGTTAGATGTCAGTAAAAACCAGTCTATGGTAAAAACAGAGTAACAGAGTTGTGCCTGTTTGTAGCGTTAGCGTATTTCTTCTTCTACTACTTTTTCTTCTACTTCTTCTTCTTCTACTTGTAATTCAATGTAGGCTACCTGCCCGCGAAATATATTATAAATATTGACATAGTACTACAACAAAGCTTTAAACGAGGTAAGTTACAAATTTATGTTCTCAATCGTCAAGTGTGGGATTCAATATTACATTAGTTTAGATTCGATTTTTACTATAATAATAATAATAATAATAATAATAATAATAATATGCTGTGTATGATATAAACCGTATTGGTACAATGAGACATCTAGTGACGGATTGTGGAACATTGATTTGATTTTTCGGTACCACTTTACAATAAGAGTACCCTTATAAAAGATTCATAAATAATTAGGTTATTCATTAAGTTGTAAACACTTTATTAATCATTAAGAACCATTTATAAACCAGTTCTAACATAGTTTTCATACGTCAACACAGGCTCACTATTTGGCAAGATGACTAAGCCTTATATTGGCTAGCTTACTTCGTCTTCTTCATCAGCCAGTATCCTTGGTATCTGTTGTTCAGTGAGTTTATTCCCCCCCTTCAATCAATCAATCAATCAATGTTTATTTATATATAATAGCCCAATATCACAAATGTTACATTTGTCTCAGTGGACTTCACAGTTTGTACAGAATATCAGTATGACAATACGACACCCTCGGTCCTTAGGCCCCTTCCATCTTGATGTTTCTTGGCATCTCTTTATGACCATTTATTTATGAGTTACTAACATTTATAACTGCCAAAAGGGAGCCTTATTGTAAAGTGTAAAACACATTCCCATTTATTAATGAGTTACTAACATTTCTAATACGGCTTAGCAGTACAGATAAATGTGGGCTCA
>NW_011346437.1:0-4060 GCF_000735185.1 Notothenia coriiceps | reverse complement strand
AGATGAGTCACAGCCGAGCACACTGGGGACATAGTGTGTGTGTGTGTGTGTGTGTGTGTGTGTGTGTGTGTGTGTGTGTGTGTGTGTGTGTGTGTGTGTGTGTGTGTGTGATAGTGAGTGTGTGTGTGTCATAGCCTGATGCTTTGAAAAACACACAAAAGTTGTGTTCATGGGCATTAAAACCATAAAAACGCTGCTGAAGGTTAATCCAATGTGTCTGTGTCTCTTTGAAATGATTACTGATAATCCATCCTAACATTTTTGTCAAAAACGGAGATGTCATATTAGCTGTTATCAGAGCTACAACCCAGCTTCCTGTTTTGGGAAAACATCACTCTCAGTCGTCAATGGTAACGTGTAGGTGGATTTTAGGAACTTCCCCTCGATTCTATTGGCTCTAACGGTTCAAAAGAGGTGTCAATCATCAAAATCGACCGAGGGGGGCCAGAGATATGGCACCCAAATGACCCCGGACGTTTTTCTTTTCTAAATCTCTCTAAAAGGTCAAATGTCACTTGTTTTGCATCAATCTTAATACAGGGTATTTAATATATGTTATAGTTTGGATTCCTAAAGCTTTTAGTCTACTATACAATCATTCAAGGGTGGTTTTCACTATAAGTAATGTTTTTGTTTTTGGACGGACACTATCATCTTTTTTTTTTACTATGTTCAATCTGAATTTACTTTAAAATAAAAACAATCTATATTGATTCTGAATTTTCTACATCCAACTCACAGCTTTATCATTGCTTTGAGAAAAAATATTATGAATTTTCCCCTTTTAGAAGTGAAGTTATGGTCATTTGTTCTGGGAATGCCATTTTCGAGCCTGAGACCTGAAAAACAGGCTCAGGGCTTAACAGGTTAACGTTTCATAAAGGGAACAGTACAGATGGCCGCAAATTCAAAAATGTAAGAGTCGGTTCCTTCAAAAAGTTAATTCAAACATTCTGTAGAAAAACAGTTTTCAGTGTGCTTTGTGGTGCACATGTTCACACAGTGGCAGATTCCTTCCATGTTTGCGTGTTAAAAAGCTGTGCCTGTAGGATCACTTCTGTGTCCAGCAATCAGTTTAAGCAGCTGGGAACATGCCGCTGTTCAGTTTTATAAGCTAGTTATCAGTAACCTCCCTCCAAACCCTGGAAAGTTATAGAAAAGGGGTGTTTTGGATGATCTGCCTTGACATGATGAAGCTCACTCCTGCTCTGATCGTGGAGATTTTAATGTATTTTGTTTCACAGAGTAAGCTGCTCAGGCCAAATTACCTCTAGATTATAACATGATGTTTGCAGTTTATTGATGTCATACTACATGATTTCTCGATGTTGTATTTCTTCTGCAGTTTCCCCTAAAGAATTGTGACTTTGCCAAGCTGCACAAGGCATTTTGCTGTTACAATCTCTTTAACTCCACATGCCGCAAGGTAA
Organism: Notothenia coriiceps; assembly: GCF_000735185.1. Taxonomy (NCBI): domain Eukaryota; kingdom Metazoa; phylum Chordata; class Actinopteri; order Perciformes; family Nototheniidae; genus Notothenia; species Notothenia coriiceps. The sequence continues at coordinate 2,630 of NW_011346437.1, read as the reverse complement.
AAACCAGCCGGATAGCCAGGAGCGATGACAAGACGCAGCAGTACTAAAATGAGAACATTCTTAAACTACCACACTGTTCCACAAATACACTAATCGTGCGATAACGTGCTTGGCATCCCCGCTCTGTGTTTAAAGGCTGGGTGATGCCTGCTGGCAGAGCAAGGGCCTTTCACCAGGCATTAGCGAGGCTCCAGAAGATAAAGGCAGAGGCGACTTTCTGCAGGTTGCCAGAGGATAAATATAGTGTCATTTTTCTGCCTAAGATCATTTTGTGTTCAGTCCTTTGTGGCAAATGAGGGAACAGTGTTAGAGAGCAGAACCCCTCTCCAGCGCTCTAATCCAAAGTAATCCTTCACACTGTACACCACGCTCACACTCTCACACACTGCACCCCCGCTACAGCCCCTGCACAGCCCACTCTAATTACATCCCTTATCACCCAGCATCATTCTATTTTCTGTTAACACACATTCCAGGATTGTCTCCTTTGCGAATGTGCATCTACAACCAAGGAGAGGCCATATCATTCTGTCATCAGCGTGTGGAAAGGTTCAATCATGAACTGTTTCAGCACATATTAAGATTGCTATTTCCTACATTACTCCCATATTACTCTGTTGTTGCACCCTTATTACTCATAAACAGACGGCTATTACACCCCTTTTACACTGTTATTACACCCATTTTAACAGCAATATTACATGCCTTTTTACACCATAATTACATTGTTATTACTCCCATATTACACCCCAATTCCGCCCGTATTACACCCCTGTTGCACTGTTATTTAATCTATATTACACTGTTAGACCCATATTAGAAACATGTTACACCCTAATTACACTGTTATGGACACAGCCTGTCAAATAAATGTATCCCCCAGGATTCAGAAACCATTTTAGGGTAGAAATAACAATATTCACATATGCACAGGACCTATATGCAAATACAAATGCAGGCACATAGAGGTGTCAGAGGAAGCAGGCTTCCATCGTTGGCTGTGTGTAGTAGGGGTTAAGTATCCTGACATGTGGACCACAGGGATCGACCAACCCAGTCGTTTTCAAAGTTTATCAAATGTAGAGACTAAACTTTGAACAGTCCTTAGAAAGAGAGTGATAAGGCTTGATGATTGATAAACCATCAGATCTCAAATTAAAGAGCTGTAATATTTGCTATGCCCTGAAGCAGTACTGCGTTGAGATGATATCTGCCAACTCTCTCTGTGGTTTAAAAGAACTGCTGTCTGCAGGCTGTGATGGTTGGAGCTGGCACTATTATATAGTGCATCAAATAAGGGTTATGTAATGTAAAAAGTAAAAATTATTGTGGTAGTTAAAGACCAAAGATTGTGTGTAAGAAACAAGACCTCAGAGTAGAACTCCTTCTCACTTGATGGTGGACGTTGGTGGAAGTCGGGAAGCGGTCAATGTGACGGAACGCCTCCAGGCCACGAGTGCGGAAGTAAAATAATTGCAAACGTTAGCAAAAAGAGTTACAGGCACGTATGCAGAGAAATGATTAAACGCAAACGCATACGAAAAAAAGTTACAACAAAGAGTCGGGGAGTGGCGTAGCGACTTTCACCAGTCAACCAATAAGAAAAAATAAGGTTTAGTTATAAAATGCTAAAACGATGTTTGGTTAGCTAGTGCGATCCCGAGGTCTGCTTGACGTAATAAAAGTTCTATTGCATCAACTCTGTCTGCCTCCAGCCACTTCTTTTGAACCTGTTAGAATGTGATGGTATATGTTGAGAAGATCCAGATTCAACTGGCCCAGACCGAGATTTTCCTCCAACAGCAGCTGATTTGTTCCTTTGGGCCCGGCTGTTTGAAGAATTATTTTATGCATATAATGTAAATCAGCTTTTACTTAAAGGTCCCATGTCATGCTTTTCCGGTTCTTACCCGTCCCCTTGTGCGTTATGAAGGTTTTTGTGCATGTAAACGGTCTGCAGAGTCACAAACCCTCAAATACACCCTGTAGCGAGTAAAACTCTGACACAGAAAAGACCTGTCTATGCTGCCCCAGAACGCCTCGTTGGGGATTTCTCTTTTTCCATTGTTTACTTCCTGGGTACAGTGACGTGCACATACCCAAATCCGTGGAGCTCCTCACACCAACAAGTCCTCCAACTCATACGACCAAATAGGTCGATTGTTCAAGCCCTTATTACGACCTATAATCACGTTTTAAAGTTTTCGACCTCTAGTGCTCCCGTTGAATGCAAACGCAACGGAGGGTTGTATATTCACAAATAACCCTCTCTGGAAAATCCTTAATTGTAGGATAGTTTGGTCATTAAAATGCCTTTTGATTAGATTTCTAGCGAGAAGTATATATTGTACTTTCAGAATCCACGTCCAGTGGATGTGTAGGATCTATAGTTTGATAGATATTACGAAGATTATTTGAGGTCTCGCCAGGAGAACGTGTATGCGGCAGCGTCCATGGAAAGTTAGCATCAACACGTCAACATTCACTGGGTGAAAACAAAACAGTATTTTTATGGGCTCAGAACAGTCTCATAATACACACATGCATACAGAAGGATTCACACTTGTATTTCATGATCCGCAAAAGGATTCACACTTGTGTTTTTCAATTCACACACAAATGTGTTCCGT
>NW_011346436.1:0-5197 GCF_000735185.1 Notothenia coriiceps | reverse complement strand
TGTGTGTGTGTGTGTGTGTGTGTGTGTGTGTGTGTGTGTGTGTGTGTGTGTGTGTGTGTGTGTGTGTGTGTGTGTAAAGAGGATTTGAAGCTGTCACTTTGTAATTACCTCAGCAAATACAGGCTTGGAGAGAGTTGACTGAAGTTTTCCAGTTGGACAGCCCCGGGAGAAAATGAGAAGTGACAGACCACATAACACAGCGCGGGACGTAAATAACTTTTACCCCCCCCCTTCTCTCTCTCTTTTTCTCCCTCTCTTTCTTGTCATATAAACATGGATGATACTTCAAGGATTTTAAAAAAGGGAAGAGGGAGAGATGAGCCGAAATGAGAGAATATCCCCGGCTTTCATCTTTAGAAAAAATCTCTGACATCCTCTCTCACTTGCTTTGATGAAAGGTTTTTTGGTGTTTTATCCTCTTACAAGGTGTATGTATTATAGTCTGTGCAACACACACACACACACACACACACACACACACACACACACACACACACACACACACACACACACACACACACACACACACACACACACACACACACACACGTGTTGGGATGAATACTGGCACACAGTGAGATCCCCTTTCTTACTAGAATGTGAGTAGGTGACATGAGGAATTGTTGGTGTGTGTGTGTGTGTGTGTGTGTGTGTGTGTGTGTGTGTGTGTGTGTGTGTGTGTGTGTGTGTGTGTGTGTTTGTGAGTCAGTGTCAGTCCAGCGTTGATCACTGATTTAACACTTGGTCTATCTTCAAGTATCTTTAAACTCACTAGAAGTACTCATCGTTTAAGTTAAAGTAGGGATATCACTGTGTGCAAATACTCTACTTAAGGTAAAGGTAATCTAATGTATTATTGCCATTAGTAGTACTTTTAGTAGAACGTTTGAATTTTGTGTAAGCATCACAAAGGTTATATTTTTCTTACTGTATAGCTTAATCCATAATAATCCATAATCATTTATTACATTGATATGTCGTATTACTAATCTCTATCTGAAAAATAACTTGAATCTAATGTAATCAAATAGTAATGTGTAATCATAATCCCCCCGCCTGAAATGCCTCCATTAGACTCCTTTGTTTACATCACTATGTAACACTCGCACTTCTATTGGCCAGTGCTCCAACACATTGTACGTGATAGGCTAAGGGGCGGGACATTGCCCACAAATCTCTACGCGGTTGAACAATCACAACTGAGCTGGCCAGCTATCCAATCAGACACACACACACACACACACGCACACACACACACACACACACACACACACACACTACACACACACTACACACACACACACACACACATACACACACACACACACACACACACACACACACACACACACACACACACACACACACACACACACACACACACACACACACACACACACACACACACACACACACACACACACACAGCTCATCCTTTTCAAGCCTCCTGCCTCTGGCTCTCCACCACCAGTTGTCTTTCTCTCTTCCTCCTCTCTCTGTCTTCTCTCTCTCTTCTCACCCTCCTTGCTCCTCTACCCTGCTGCCTGGCTGCAGTCCAGCTATAGATTGTTAATTATGGTTTGTACGTGATGCGCCGTCTTGCCTCCAAATACTACAGCAGTGTTCTTTGGCAGACATCAAAGTGTGGATGTTTCATTCCATGGGGATTAGTGATGGTGCTGTGTGATAATGCCCCTGCCTGCTCACTGAATTAAATGCCCATGGCTGGACGCAGGTAGTGGGAGCCTAAGGAACACACACATTAATAGCTTCAACAAGGAGAAAAGATGCAGAAACATGACACAGGAAGTATACTTATGTGACAAACAAAATAGGAACACGCTGCAAAGAAAACAGCCTGATTACACAAAAATAATCACCCGTCATTAAACTGCACATCCAAGCCAACTCACATTCCTTTCATCTGTCTTCTCTGAGAAAGAAAAAAGCTGTATGTTGGTCAATATGCCCACAGAGATCCACAGCACATTGACTGTCCTTCACTCATCTCTCATCTCACACCCCCGTGGCAAATTGGATTTTTAAACGGCCCGTTTTTTATCATTCCCGCGCACATATAATTGACTCTCTCTGTCTGTCAGTCCTTCATTCCCTCTGTCTTACCAGCAAACTTGATAAAACACGAATCGGTGGAAAAAAAGAAACAGAGAAATGAAAAAAGAAACGGTCTCTATAGCAACTCTCGCCATGATTTGTACAAAGGACAAATGACAAGTGTTTAAAGGGCTGCGGGGCGTTTTAATGTTGTTTTGTTTTCTTTCGTCGACTGAGAAGGTCTCAGGAGACGGCAGGAAAAACAGCCATGAAAAGAAAATTATAGAGACACACAGAGGGAGAGCAAGAGAGCGAGAGAGAAGCTCGTCCTTGGTGATCAATGCATGTTCCATTGTCTGTTCTGTTTATTTGTCCACAAGGACGAAGGAGAGGAGGCGTATGATGCATATGAACAGTGTGGAGGCCCCTCACACCAAATGCCCGACACCAGCTGGGTATAAAATTACTGCTGATGGCGTATAGGTTTGTCAGAACATGTCTGTGTATGAAGATGTCGGCACTTGTATTTTGCTGTAAATGTAATTTTGTAATGTTTGCCATTTCTACATGTAATGCAATTGTACTCACCACAGGTATTTATTAGATCTGAGAAAACATTGGTGAAAATAAATAGGACAGGGCGAGAAACAAAATGGTTAGAAGATCGGACATAGTTATTATTATTATTGGTTGTTAGAATTATGTCAATTTAATTTGTTCCCACTTTTATTTTTAAATAAAGTAGTTAACCATAGATTTGCTAATAAAAGCTCATCACAAATATAGTGTTATCGGTCATATAGTATATAAAAGAAGTGAACGTAGTGGCCGCGTAATCACCTATTGGTAAGTTTGCTAGCTATCTTTTTTTTTTGGAACCAAAAGTTGGGTGGAGCTAAGTAAAACAGAACAGAAATAGAGATTTTAAGGTGAACAAAAAGTTACAATTAACTTTCCTGACATAAAGACACTGTGTAAAGGGCACATTTCTACCAGGAAATCATGGGCAAAACCGTGGTAGTGAACCTGTCAATCAAAAGGAAGTTCTGCCTTAAAGCATACACTCATTTGTCGTGTATTGCACTCTAAAAAGGAGCATTATTAACACAATGAACATCATGATGTAGTGAAGAACACTTGAAACTAGTGAATGAGACTATACACGTATTATAAACATGTTTACTAAGGTAGAAGTATGCAAATATTCTCGTAGACTTGTATACAATCAGACTTTTTTTTGCAACCTGTAGAATCGCCCCCCACTGGCCATTAGAATAATGCGTTTAAAGCCAAAGATACTATATGTCATAATAATGAACATTGACACCAAGTAATAACAAATTAGAAGGAAAAAAAGATTTAAAAAAATACAGATTTCAGTATTCTGAGGCTCTGAGCCATTTATTTTCCTCGCGGATGGCAAAAGTCCGACATTATACAATTTAAAATAATCGTGGCTTGATATTGAGTAAGAACATGTTTTTATGAATCACACAGCTTCCGGTCTTCCACGACCCGACCGGACAGAAAGACGTGGTGCAGGCACGAAACATACATACATAGAAATACATACATACGTATATACCCAGCTAGCGGGGAACGTTCTCACAACTTTGGCTAACGTTACCTATTTGTTCTAATAAGGTTTTAAAGAAACGTTTTAATCTGATGTTCAAAGAACCTTTTTAGGATGTTTATTTTTTCAAATAATGTTCCTATAAGGTTTAAGGTTAACTAAGACAACGTTTTAACTGCAACATTCAGAGGATGTTTTGAGGATGTTATTGAGGCCTGAGATAACAGAAAGTTTTTTTATAAAACGTTCCTTTAATGTGATATGTTAACAAAGGTAGAACGTTTTGCTTGCAACATTCTAAGGATGTGTTTTGGACGTTGTTGGGTAACACATTAAAGATGTTCTTTATAAAACGTTCCCTCAACTTTACATGATAACAAATGAAGAATATTCTCCAAGCAACATTCTGAAAATGTTTTCAGGATGTTATTGAGGCCTGAGATGACAGAAAGGGTTTTATAAAATGTTCCTTTAATGTTACATGATAACACATGAAGAACATTCAATGACAATTAATAGGACGTATAAAAATGAATTTATGCATGCCAATATTCACTCACATGCACTTATAATCACACTAAGGTATGTAGGCCCACAGTATTCCTAATATCGTATGTGCAAAATATCCGAAAATAATCAAACTTTTTTCTGACTATAAAGGTTGTGTCTCGTGTGTAGGTTCTAACTCTTAGATAAGCTATCTGACCGTGTGTGGCTTGTGAGGGCTGCGTACAAACAGTGTCCGCTGTTTATGCATATTGGATACAAATCGTTATTGCACCCTTTAGATTTGAGACCGACAGACATATAGAGGAACGGACCGACTGTCACTGCCCGTCCCTGAAACCCCTGTTAGTGTTTGTATGTGTTTGTTTCTACTATAGAGGTTTCTCAATACTCAAATTTCCCCTCCTCGACTCCTCGACTCCTCGACTCCTCGGTCCTCCGGTAGTGACCCGGAAATGAATTTCAGCGCGCCATTTTGAAGGACATCTCATTTCTCTAAATGCACTTCGAGGAGAGCATCGAGGAGGCTCTCTGGAGGAGCTCTAACCGAGGAGACACTGATGCATCCTCCACGGATGCATTTCCGGGAACGGTGGAGGCGTGACGCACGGCCGGACTTATCTCAGCCAATGACAGCTCTGCATGCATCCCTTGGATATTATTTTAGTAACTGCTTTCATCGCAACGCGATGTTTACAGTGAGAACACCTGTGAGGTCCGTGCAGAAAGCAGAGCAGTGTGTAAAATATATATCACTCAGTATAACAGGCCTACATTACTTTCTGTATTTGTATGCAAATGTCTTTCCATCTGATGAAGGCATTTGCCTTCATCAGATGGAAAGTGTCTTGACCAACAACTTAAGTATTTCTTATAGCTATGCAGGGCATGCAAGCGAGCACACACAAACAAGTGAAATGAAGAATACAATTGAAATTGTAATATTGTGGTGGTTCATCTTATAATTCAGTCTAGAGAATGCACCAGACAGCATCTAAGACCTGCAAAAATCTAAATGTTCTAGGGGGAGGCCCCCCAAACCCTTCGTGGCATTTCGTC
>NW_011346435.1:19382-20014 GCF_000735185.1 Notothenia coriiceps | reverse complement strand
TATACTCACCCTGCCAGTATGTCTATGACAAAATATATTTATTTCTTCCATCGGTTCTTGAGATATAAATTAGTTGTGTTTTTGGCGCCCCCTATTGTCCGAAATGAACAGCCTTTTTTGTGCCTATTCCCCAAGACAGACTGAACCTTTCCACCGAAATATGTGATATTTGGATACATTTCGGATGAATTGTGAGCATTTATGTCTAGGCTACACCTTTTTGCTAATACGTTTTGATTGATGTCGGACACATTTTTCCACACCTCGTGTTCATTTTCTACGGTAATGTGTCTGACCCTCCACTGATGCTGTGCTATAAGTTTGGTGTGGAAAATAAAAAAATTGGAATTTAAGTTAATATTTCACTGTTTTTGACATTATGCTAATTAAAAAAAAATCAAAGTAGGCGGAGCTTCGGGATATGAGAGGATAATATGTAGAGCNTCCACCCGGATAAGTGTGCAAAATTTCAGGTCCGTCAGAGTTACGCTGCGACTATGTACATTTTTTTTAAAACATAATTTTCACAGGTGGCGCTAGAGAGCAAGTTTGAAATTTTTCACGAATCGAATCCAGAATGTAAAATGTTTCACCCGTCCTGGCAGCGTTGCCAAATGTCGCTACATGAATAG
>NW_011346435.1:17123-19337 GCF_000735185.1 Notothenia coriiceps | reverse complement strand
AAACCGTAGGGTTCTTGGTTCGTTCTTCTGAAGTCTAGACGCTACCGTTTTGGAATCTAACCCTTCCTAGATCAATGAAGTTGTATTAAATCCTTTATTGATCAGTTTGAAATGCCTTTTGATGTCCGGGTGTTAGTTACTTAAAAGTTAGTACTATTTGTATTTTTGTTCTTTGTCTGAGTAGGCGACCTTAACTTGCCCTGTACAAGTCTTAACATTACTTCCTCGCTCTGTTCACGGAATTTTTGACGGTAGTTAGTTTCCACAGGGTACTATCTGTATATAAACGTATCCCGATTCTTTGGTCCGTTGTTCCTGACTCTTTTCGTTTTCGCCTGAAGAAATAGTGTTAATAACTTGTACGATGTCCCCGTTGGTTTTTTCGATATACCTCAGGTTTATTTTGGTTTAATTGACCAGTTTTGTTATGAATTCGGTTGGTTAAGTTAACTTTCCAACCTCCCGCGTTGAGACACCACGGGGTTCGACTAACAAACCGTGGATGTGAGTTAATAACACAACCCTCGTCACCGATGGTATCGAAGTATCTGAGTCCTTCTTTTTACTGAGGGATGACAGTTGTGTCGCTCCGTTCGTCAACAGGTTTCAGTCACGAGACTCCTGTCTCCAACGCCTTCATTATCGGTTAGACTTTAGGAGTTCCCGATTCCTATAGATGCCAATACCTGGTGTAAGTACGACTTTCTCTATACTTAAGGAGTTAACAATTGGTGATTTATTGTGTGGTAATAGTAATTATACGATAGTTAGTTCCCTCAAAAAGGGTTTAGGTACCTTCGGACGACAACACCACGGCAATAAGTTTCCACCACTGTGAGGGTACTGTAGGTTGATATCCGGGTAGTCATAGAACGGAGTATCTATAGGTTCCATAAACTTGTTTACTAAACGGTTTGTTAAAAATAGTAAATCCGCGAAAGTGTGGCGTACATGGAAAAGGGTGTTTCCAAGTAGGTCTTGAAATCAAGTAGTCCTTAAGAAATCAAGACTACTTGATTCATGTCTAGCTGCAGGTGGGGCCTTATTCAGGGACTTACTCCCTAATCCGTTTACTTCGGCACTGCAGTAAGAAAAAGAAGACCAAACCTAAATGAACGTCCGGCGTTTGTTGAAGTGCGCATTGACGGTGGCATTCTTACTTGCATGCGCAGTGAACCGTTTGCCAGTTAGTTTTCTAGATACCAGCACCATATTGTGGTCTGACAGCCCTGTTACCATATTGTATGATTTTGTAATCCTTTCAGGTCTATTTGTTAAAATTAGGTCAATCTGGGCACTGGTGCTGTTTGTTATTCGTGTTGGGCCTTTAACGATTTGAGTCAAATTAAAACTATCAGTAATTTGCTTAAGCTTCTTCCTTGATGACTTGTTTTCCCAGTTCAGATTTAAGTCGCCCATTATAATTGCCTCTTTCTTAAAATCACATTGACATAAAACCTTCTTGAATTGATCATAGAAGCTAACATTTGAAGAAGGTGGTCGATAAATTACTATTAAAGTAAAGGACATCTGAGGCGACAGGATCATATTTAGGCCTACACATTCTAGATCGCCTTAACTTTCTCTACGAAGAAGCATGTCGCTGTTTCTGTTGAGTAATTAGCTCTAAATCCAAATTGCATTGGATGCAGTGGGAAGGAGCTGTTGTTGAGATGATTAATGATTTGTTTGGCATCAGATTTTCTTGCCATAAAATCTCACTGCAACGGATGCTGTCTCTCACGAAAATTAGAACACCGCCCCCTTTAGTGTGCATTCGGTCCCTCCTGTAGCTATTATAACACGGAGGTTGTACGGCAGCAGATGGAGAGTTGGAGAGGAGCGGGATGGGCTCTCTTTGCGTGTTGTTTGTTTATCCGTGTATGGTGGAGACCCTCACATTGCTCAGTAGCCTACCTAGAGGAGTTGGAGCAGAGTCCCCAGGGCTGTGTAAAGGAAACCTGGTGTGCGTGGGTCAGGTAGCGTTTTCACATTTTATTTTATTACAGTCACAGTTACAAATCCTGCTGAGCCACGGCAACAGTAGCATACATTAGAAATTGTGTTTTTGGCTACCTGGCAAATGTAAATAATATGAAGCAGTAAAGTCAGAGGCCCAAAAAATGAATGCTAAAAGCTTTGTAAAGATCAGAAAAATATATATTAAATATAAATGCAAGCTTTAATTAATTGATCAAATGTGACACAAATTGG
>NW_011346435.1:0-13233 GCF_000735185.1 Notothenia coriiceps | reverse complement strand
GTGATAGTGTCTCCAGCTTTTTGATCGGTCCCGCACCTCATTTTTGTTGTTTGTCTCCTTTAACTCCAATTTGGAGTTTTCCCGGCACTTGACTGATTTTGTATCGCTTTACAATCTGGGTTAACAGACTGGGAAAGCGATAGGTCGGCTTTTTCTGTCAATCAAGTAAGACTCCTGAAAATAAGTGGCAGGGAGGCCAAGGGAGGAGGGATCAAAACCTGTTTTGTATATTTTAAACACGAATGAATGACCTCCGCGATCTACCAGCATTGGTCGACTTACTGGGCTCACCTTATGCCGTAGATTGTATCCCTGCCGTAGATTGTATCCCTGTTCGCGGGGACGCGCAAACGTGACGTCATCGCCTGTATTGAGCGTTCGTCTAGTTTAATAAGCTTTTTTCTCTCTTTTGAATGATATATTTCCCATCAGATTAAACAGCAAACGGCTGTGCATACAATTGCGAGGAGGCTTGTTTTAAGGACACTTTTCAGATAATCACAATCTTCGTATTGGAACAAACTTCCGTTTTTGAGTGTAGTTCCACTCTGCTATGTTCCTCCTTCCTACAGAACGGACAATGACAGGATAATATGTCATTTGTCAGTATAGTCCTATTTCTGTTTAAGTGTCTGATAACCACGAATAGTAAGCAATGATATGACAGTAATGATATAACATATGCCAGACACTGTGTTATTTTCAAGCAAGCCTAAAAGATAATGTCACTCACTTTAATTGCTNTCTGTTACCAGCTGTATTGACCTTGCAGGTGCAGCTATGTGGCTTTGATCCTGGATAAAGTGTTTAAGTCATGGATGTTTAAAGTTTAACTTCTTCATATGTCTAACATTATAGTTGACTTTTCATTCAGGAAGTATAATAAACCTAAGTTTATACTCATCCTGCCAGTATAGCTATGACAAAATAAATTTATTTCGTCCATCCGTCCTTGAGGTATACATCTGTTGTGCTTTTGGCGCCCTCTATTGTCCAAAATGAACATGCTTTTTTTTGCCTATTCCCCAAGACAGACTGAACCTATCCACCGAAATATGTGATATTTGGATACATTTCGGATGAATTGTGAGCATTTATGTCTAGGCTACACCTTTTTGCTAATACGTTTTGATTGATGTCGGGCCCATTTTTCCAAACCTCGTTCATGTTCTACCGTAATGTGTCCGACCCTCCACTGATGCTGTACACTAAGTTTGGTGTGGAAAATCAAAAAAATGAAATTTTGTTTTTCACATTATGCTAATTTAAAAAAAATCAAAGTAGGCGGAGCTTCGGGATACATGATGATAATATGTCGAGCTGCTCCACCCGGGTAAGTGTGCCAAATTTCAGGTCCGTCAGATTTACCCTGCGACTATGTACATTTTTCGAAAGCTGAATTTTCACAGGTGGCGCTAGAGAGTATGTTGGACATTTTTCACCCATCGAATTCAGAATGTAAAATGTTTCACCCGTCCTGGCAGCGTTGCCAAATGTCGCTACATGAATAGTGTCGTAACCCCCTCAAAAACAGGTCCAATCTCCAGACTATGAAGAATTATAATAATAATTCTAAGCATTACAATAGGTCTTCGCACACTTCGTGCTCAGGCCCTAATGATATGCGTTAGTGGCTTAACAATTGAGGAGTTAATCTCTTTCAGCATGAATGTGTCCATACCGTAGACATCCTTAGCCCTTGAGGATTTCAGATTGGCTATTACTTCCGCAACCTCTGTCTTAGACACTGACTTTGGAACAGCTGCTGGTTCGCTAGTGTTGTTAGTGTTTTGACTAGTTACTTCTAAATCATTTTCAAGTACTAGATCTTCCCAATCTAAGTTTTGTATAGTAGATCTGAAGTCTTCTTGCTTGTGTCTTGGGATGCCAAAGGATTCTTTATTACCTGCATATGCAGTGAACCGTTTGCCAGTTAGTTTTCTAGATACCAGCACCATATTGTGGTCTGACAGCCCTGTTACCATATTGTATGATTTTGTAATCCTTTCAGGTCTATTTGTTAAAATTAGGTCAATCTGGGCACTGGTGCTGTTTGTTATTCGTGTTGGGCCTTTAACGATTTGAGTCAAATTAAAACTATAAGTAATTTTCTTAAGCTTCTTCCTTGACGACTTGTCTTCCCAGTTCAAATTTAAGTCGCCCATTATAATTGCCTCTTTCTTAAAATCACATTGACATAAAACCTTCTTGAATTGATCATAGAAGCTAACATTTGAAGAAGGTGGTCGATAAATTACTATTAAAGTAAAGGACATCTGAGGCGACAGGATCATATTTAGGCCTACACATTCTAGATCGCCTTAACTTTCTCTACGAAGAAGCATGTCGCTGTTTCTGTTGAGTAATTAGCTCTAAATCCAAATTGCATTGGATGCAGTGGGAAGGAGCTGTTGTTGAGATGATTAATGATTTGTTTGGCATCAGATTTTCTTGCCATAAAATCTCACTGCAACGGATGCTGTCTCTCACGAAAATTAGAACACCGCCCCCTTTAGTGTGCATTCGGTCCCTCCTGTAGCTATTATAACACGGAGGTTGTACGGCAGCAGATGGAGAGTTGGAGAGGAGCGGGATGGGCTCTCTTTGCGTGTTGTTTGTTTATCCGTGTATGGTGGAGACCCTCACATTGCTCAGTAGCCTACCTAGAGGAGTTGGAGCAGAGTCCCCAGGGCTGTGTAAAGGAAACCTGGTGTGCGTGGGTCAGGTAGCGTTTTCACATTTTATTTTATTACAGTCACAGTTACAAATCCTGCTGAGCCACGGCAACAGTAGCATACATTAGAAATTGTGTTTTTGGCTACCTGGCAAATGTAAATAATATGAAGCAGTAAAGTCAGAGGCCCAAAAAATGAATGCTAAAAGCTTTGTAAAGATCAGAAAAATATATATTAAATATAAATGCAAGCTTTAATTAATTGATCAAATGTGACACAAATTGGTATTTATGTTTTAATGTTCTTCGTCTGTATTTAACATGACGTATAAAATCATTAATTGTTTATTTACTTTCCTACTTATTTACTTTTGATTGTCATTTAAATGTGTGGACATTTTGAGTACATAGACCAACAATCCATGCTTAGATGGATATCTACCACGCCAGGCTCACTACAGACACTGTAATATTTGGTAGAAGTTGAAGGACTTTTGATAACAACTAGTAGAATGAGAGGTTACATTACAAGTAAATTAAAGGGGAGCAAAGATTTAATATATTTTTTGTGTAATGCTTGAGTTTATAATGACCATGGGTAATAATGGTACCGCTCCATTATTTACTGTTGAGAAGGTGTTATCAAGTATGGGCTGCATGAATATTGCCACACGCCTCATATTGTGCATCCATTATGAAACTTTCTTGCCACTGCCTGTCTGATGATCTATAAGCTCGGTGTTGTTTAAATTTGAACTCAGACTCGTGCATCCAGAAATAACCACACCAGCAGCAGTGGTACAACTCTGAGAGGTGTGTTCTTATGTATACACATCTCCAGTGCAGTGTTTCTGTTCTCACTGCAGGAACTAATTTTCCTATCTGACAAAGATAGGAAAGAAAAGGTATTGTTGGGTAAGTACACTGCTCAGACTTGGTCGTGGTTTCCTGGCAGAGCAGTGGCGGGGCTGTAGCTGCTGCTCTGCATGCTGCCGAGTCAGCGGCACTCATTTCTGTGTTGGTTAACGGACACCTGACACAGTCTCCGTTTCACAGCCAACAATTACTGCCAGATTCATTATAATGTAATGCAAATTGCTTATTATTAATTTCTCACAGGACAATCTAATTAATCATTCTCAGTCACTAAGAGCTAATTAAGTCTGGTGGATCCTCACCGGCCTAGAATAATTACAGGAGCTTCAGCTGCAGAGTGGCTGTTTTCATGGAGGGTCAATTTGTCTTTGTTAAATGTTGGTATGAGAAAAGCAGCCTCTATGTTTGTGCCCACAGTATTTAAACACATTATTGTTCATTCTAATGGAATATTCTGCAGTGTTCTGATGAGGATTCCCCTCTTTTTACAGGCAAATCACAATTGAGGAAGGTGAGCAGAGGGCTAAAGAGCTAAGCGTCATGTTCATAGAGACCAGCGCCAAGACGGGTTACAACGTCAAACAGGTGAGTTCTGAGGACCATTGATCAGCTTTTACATGCATCCTCATTTATTTTCTAGTTCTGTTTCTATTGCACTTTGTCACATTTTTCTTTTATCAATACACCAACTCTTACAAATCAGCAAACTGTGACATTTCTGAAATAAAGATAACACAAAAAGTAATAAAATGTGTCTTTGGTAGATTATTACTTTGTTGTATCGATGCTTCTTGGCCATACATCTTATACCGTTGGAAAGCCTGTTTTCTTACCTTTCCAATGGTGTCACATTCATGAAGAACATGCATTTGTGGGATGAGCAGCAGAGCTGAGTATGTGAGGTTTGCCCATGAAAAATATGACAAATCTCTTCTACCAATGCCAAACAGCAGCCATTCTCCGGTCTCGTACGGCCGCCAGGAGCCTGCCATGACTTCCCTTCACCGTCAGGCCCACTTGCACTGGAACCTCAACATGCGGAGCAACATTATGTTCAGCGATGAGACCAGATTCTGCCTACGTCACATGGATTGTAGGGTCACAATCCAGTGTGGAGAAGACGCAGAGAACACTTTGCTGATTGCTGCACCGATAGAGTAACATGTTTTAGTGGAGGCAGTGTGATGGGGCTTCATCTCCCTCACTGGAAGACCCAGGCTTCTCATGATTGGAGGCAATCTGAATGCTAAGAGATATTGAGATGAAATTCTGCAACCAGTGGCAGTCCCATATCTCAACAGTCTGGGTCCAAACTCGGATTACAAGGCTCTCCCCACCGAGCGGGGATATCAGAGACTTCCTCCAGAGTTTGGGAGTGGAGAGAATGGAATGGCTGCAGTCCTGAGCTCAACCCCATCGAACTCTTGTGGGATCAGCTTGGGCTGCTGTCAGAGTGACCAACACAACCACGTTGGCTGACCTGGGACAAATGCTGGTTGAAGAATGGGAGGCCATCCCACAGCCGTGTGTGAGCAGGCTGGTGACAGCATGAGGAGGAGAGGCTGTTGTGGCTGTGTTTGGTTGTTTTCATGAGACTTCAATCATCCAATCCACCAAACCCAACCAAAAGAGAGTCAGGAGGTAAAAAAGCTGTTTGGCATTGACGGAGGAGATTTGTCACATTTTTCCTGGGCGCACCCCACATACTCAGCTCTGCTGCTCATCCCACAAATGCTTGTTCCTCACAAATGTGGCACCATTTGAAAGGTAAGAAAACCGGCTTTCCAACGGTATAAGATGTATTGCCAAGAAGCATTGATACAACAAATGTCCTTACTTTTTGTGTTTATATCCAGATTTGCTAATTGTTGATGTTTTCTCTCAGGGTTTCCTTTATGCACATAGACACGTGCTGCTTACATGTGTATTTTGTAAGAAACTGCTCATTGTGTGCAACAATGTGTAAATACACGGGATACACATGAAACCAATTCATCAAAGCATTGCTCCATATCAATTTCAGTGGTCAAAATCTCTCCATGATACCTTTTAAGATCCCTTGTTTTAGCAGTATTTCTTTCTGTGTAAGTTTTGCTTCTACTGCATTCCTCTTACAAATCTTACAAACATGCATTCCTTCCTTTGAGTTACATTTAAGATGCAAAGATTTGCAAGCACAGATTGCTTCAACAACAGTGATCTGTCTCCAAACAGATGTTTGTTGTCAGAAACAACAACTGTTTGTTAATTGAATAAGTGAGCTGAAGGGAAGCAGTATTGTGTCTGTCAGTGATGGTGTGGCACACAGACAGAGGAATTGATTCTCCTCCTCAGACTGTGGACTCACAGCAGACTGCCAGGATGGAACACAGGGGTGGGAAAGGTCACAGCTCAGGAGGCTGCAGTCACAGCACTGTCTGGCTGAGTCATCACTATCCACTAAGATTTGTGGCAGCAAATCTCAGTTCTTGAACATCAATCTCACAATCTCTCATGAGAACTGATTATTGTTGTCAGTTGCCAACTATAATGCAAACATGATTATTTTTGTTGTGGTTAGCCACACTAGATGAATTCAGAAATGTGGTATTAACATAACATATTAACATAAGCTGTTCCCAGAAACATCATGTACTTACAGAGGATACCTATGAAACAGGGCAGGGACAGAGTAGTCAGAATCTTTGAATGTAAACAGTTGTCTGAACTCTTTGCTGTTATTAAGCTGTTATGTCTCCATTCTAATGAATACTCAAATAAAATTGTCCATTGATTTAAAATTTCAAACAAGTTGAAAACATTTTACAAGATGGTCAATTGACCATGTGAGGTGAAATTGCACTAGTTTAAACATTGTTGTCTTAATTCCCATAATAGTGAACATTACTAGACACTCGTTCTTTTCAGGTTAGCAGTCTTACTATCTAAAGATACCAAATGTATTCAAAAAGTGTATTTAATCTGAAGCAAGTATCTAAATATCTTATTATACAAGTTTTTATCCTAACCGATAGATAAGTAGTAAATGGCTGCCTTGAAATTAGAAAGAGTTATCTTCTATCGTCATTATTCTATTATTTTCTCTCTAGATGAAATGAGCAGGTGAGAGTTGAATTGTAATCAAGCGGCAAACTCTGTGGAAGAGCCGGTGTTATGCCGTAGATTGTATCCCTGCCGTAGATTGTATCCCTGTTCGCGGGGACGCGCAAACGTGACGTCATCGCCTGTATTGAGCGTTCGTCTAGTTTAATAAGCTTTTTTCTCTCTTTTGAATGATATATTTCCCATCAGATTAAACAGCAAACGGCTGTGCATACAATTGCGAGGAGGCTTGTTTTAAGGACACTTTTCAGATAATCACAATCTTCGTATTGGAACAAACTTCCGTTTTTGAGTGTAGTTCCACTCTGCTATGTTCCTCCTTCCTACAGAACGGACAATGACAGGATAATATGTCATTTGTCAGTATAGTCCTATTTCTGTTTAAGTGTCTGATAACCACGAATAGTAAGCAATGATATGACAGTAATGATATAACATATGCCAGACACTGTGTTATTTTCAAGCAAGCCTTTACAACGACATGTAAACATGTCATTGTAATGTCATAACGAAATTCCTCATATCAACCTAAAACGATGTAAAGGGCGGATTTCCTAGTATAAGGTGTTACGTCAGTCGACGTTATGACATGTACATGACATGTAACATGTATTGTAATGTCATAACGACATTATCATATCATTTACCAAGAACGATGTAAGGGCGGATTCCTAGTATAAGGGTGTTACGTCGTCGACGTTATGTCAATAACGTCCATTATAATGTCATACCAAAATTTCACTGTCTTCATGGATCTCAACATCTTCTTTCACACTGGCAAAAGTGGATTAAACGTTCCGTCTTTACCTAGTTTTACAGCATATTTTATATTTTATGTAAGTGTTTATCCGTTCATAGGACTCCCACGGAGCTTTTCGGCTCTTTACATTGGCTAGCTGCTAAGGGACTTTATACTTTGGTTTCCACTCTTTAGATTGGATATCCGGCATGACATAATATTTGATAAACAACAACACATAACTTATTACAAGAATTAAACCCGTGCCAAATCAGTCAATAACTATGTCGAGTCCCGTAAGGGGATGTCCAGTTAGTGATCGTCTTGAGCGCTTGTGTTTATATGACAAACTTGTTTTGCGTGGTGTTTAGCGTAACCGTACGTTTCTCGTCTCAACACACTTGTTTTATCACGGAGAAAAAGTTATGTATTTATCTTTCGAATTCAACCTCCATGTTTATATTTCTAAAAAATTAAGTTTATTTTAGAAATAAAAAGTTAAACACCAGGGGATCTACACACCGAGGTCGTGGCACGAGTGGGTAGTGTCTCCTATAGAGGGTAGAAGAAGGGTTACGACATCTTCTCCGTACTTGTGTCTCGACTACGAGCGTAATGTCGAGGTACGCTTTGTTGAGGCAGTTAGGATTTAGAGTTGTAGATCGAGAAAAGGAGAAGCGACATGCAAGAATGTAATCATAAAAATGCACGAATGTAGGACTAACTACTCAGTTGTTATTTCGTCCAAGACAAAATACAAGTAAACAGTAACACGTAACAACAATTAACTAAATACCCACATTGTTAACATTACGTCACAAATGTTTCACTGTTTGTTCTCTTATACCAGAATGAACTCTTGACACCACGTCACGAAACGAATTTCTCAAAGAATTCTGAACTCCGACTCCAAAACGAGAAACTCCACAGAAATTATTACCACGAACAACACACATTACAACACTCGATCGTTCATTTCTTATTCACATTGTCATGTTTATGTATTACATTAGACACAACCTACCTTGTCCTTCTCTAAAATAAGCAGCTTACGTTCTCCATTTAGGGTCTTCAGTTTCAACCAGACACCAAGCCTCCTTCGCCCGGTGTTCAGGAAGTATCTGAAAGGTAGTTCCGGGATGTCCACGTGTGACACCGCTTTTTTTGGGGTCTCTACGGCTAGAGGTTTGCGAAAAGACCGGGCCTTCACGTTTCTTTATGCTAGTTACCACTCGTTGGAAGAATGCGTTTGAAAAGATATCATGTGTATGTGACGAAGTCGGGTTGTATGGTGACAATGGTTAATTACTCGACAATAGTTGGCTACCCAATGTTACCATCACGTCTTTACACTCTCCTTAACTACGAAAAACAACTTAACAGAAAGTGGGGAATTTAAGCAATAAAACTCTCTATCTTATTTTGTAGTCCCATTCATGGTTTATTGATAACTTTCCATCGACTATTGTACTGGTAAAAGGCGTAATTCCAACGTGTTACATGTACATACGGTCCGGCCACGGTAACAGTAATTTGTCCTCCACTTCATTTTGGGGTTAAGTTCCCATACATAGTAACAAGGTCATCATATTAACATACAATTTATTTCTGGGATGTATATAAGTACAACCGTCATATTGTCGAACTATCCTTACTAATATTCTCTTAGGAGGATTGCGTCACCAAGGTTGGACACCTGCGCATGGTGACCACACTTACGGTCGAGGCGGAATCACATTGACACCTCCCTTAGACTGTATTTGTTTATAAAATTTTTTTCTTTTTAATTAAAAAATAAAATAAAAAAATGAAATTTCCATCTATGGATTTAGGATTTACGGGGGGGGACGTTTCCTCCCCCGGCTCAATGCTCGCAGTACAATTTGTGCGGACAATGGATACTGGTGCCGTTTGAATAAGGGGACTAATCACCTCTAACCCGGTATATCCGCCTCGAGGAGCAGTGACTGAGTCTGATAAAAGTTTAGACATTATCGAAAAAAATAAATAAAATAAATTGCGTCTATTTTCGTAACTCTAAGTTAGAGTTAACCGGCCCTTGACATAGTCTAGGGACAAAAATGCTCTAAAAACCCATACCCTCCTTTTCTCTCTCCAACACAAAAGGGACTGTGAACCACTCAAGGGACTGTGTTGCCCCTGTGTCATAAGTAACATATTTCTTGATGGTTTCCACGTAAAACGTATATACCAGGGAAATTTCCACCCATCCATTAGAAACCCTCTTGGTCGAAGTCACGCGATCTTAAACTTTTATGCGTTGGCTTTTTTAGACCGGTGAAGGAATCTCGGGGAGGAGTTGTGTGGCTTACGCGTGTACTTGGTTACTCCCGTGTTCTTTTCAAACACGTGTCTACCTTCCGACTGTCCGTCCATCCGGGGTAGGTCAATAAAATCGGCCGGCCGAGTCTTTAACCCGCACGAAAAATGTCCATGAATGCTGAAGGTGTCTACTTTAAAAAATCATAACAGTTTTTGTGAAGTCTATAAGGTAACGATGCCCCTACAATTCTCGTAAGGTACCTTACATTGTTTTTCACATAGAGCTCGGCCAAAGAGTTGAATGGATGGGTGTAAGTTGGACAATGTGTATTGTGTCTGTATTATTTTTAGTCCTTGTGTGTTGATTCATTTAGTTTTCTGCTTTTCGTCAGTGATGTAACCACGTGTAACCCCGTAATTCCATGTGATGACATAATGACCGTTGTCGTCGACTAACCATTCCTGGAGTCTGTGAAGTTAAATTTTCTCCGATATCCGCTGTTCACTGGTAGTCAAACTCCGAACTAACTTATTGTAATTAATGTTTTATTTAGTATGATAGTTTTATGATGTTGCTTACTTTTATTCGAACTTCATCTAACTTTGTGACACCAAATTACATCAAGATTATCCGTAACAATAAAAATCTAAATCTTTGCTTTTGTTCAAAAAAAAAAAAGACCGCAACGATTACTGCTGGTATGATGGGCACTTTGCTAATCGCTTGCAACGTTCCGTCCGATTTCTTTCTTCTTTCGGCGAACTTACTACCGATTTTTGCCACCGAGTTTTGCCCTCCATAAGCCTTCTCTCCATGGTCTCCTCTTATAATTGGTCGCTTTCACTTTGTTCACTTACCCTCCTCCTTGTCAGTAGTCGGCTCTGTTCACATCCGAAGCCGAGGCGGGTCGGTGGTGTTTCACTATTACGTGTCGGCGCACTACCTCCTCTCTTCAACTGAGTCCTCTCCGTAAACGAGTTTCCTACCTCTCTCCAGTTTTCGACTTTTTCTTGTGTGAACAGGAATTAACGAAATAGAAAAAAGAATACAAAAGAAAAGAAAAAATGAACGGTGGTGTCTTTACCGTTATCGTTTGTAGTCGTCTGACTTCTACTCGATAATCCGGGAATCCGAGTAGACGAGGACCTCCGGAAGTAAATATAACCGTTTGAACTTAAGGTTATCCGGAAAAGACAAAAGCTACACCCAACAACATCCTTCCGGATGTAAGTGTGAAACCATATCCAGGTCCTTTACTGTCACACACAGTCCAACTGTAAACAACCCACCTCTATTCAATAATAAACAAGAAAATATAGAGTCAACACCCACCCTCACTCACTCACTCCTCACTCACTGCTCTCTCTCTGTTTCTCCTCTCTCTCTCTCTCTCTCCCCGCTCTCTCTCTCTCTGCCTCTCTCCCTCTCTCGTGTTTATTTATTACCATAATACTTATGTAAACGGAGGCTCAGGACGTACTGACACGTAATCTGACATAAAATTGTACCCAGTAATAACACGCGATGAACCTCTCGGTTGATAAAAGAGTCCAACCATGAACCAACCCTTTTTCCAACTCTTGGTAGAGAGGATTGGATAATAACACTATGAGTACAATTATAGATTTAATAGTTGTAAGGAGCTCAATGGGAGACGTTTATCTTATGAAGTACCCAGAAAGGCAACAAACAGAAAGCAATCCAGTGTATTGGTAAACTTGATTAGTCCTACCTAGACTAACCCTTCGACCGTTAATGGTTTTTTCCCATGGTCATACAGACACAGTACCTAACTGATGTACTGGTTTAACCCGTGTCCGTATGGGGAGAGAGAGCCTGATTTAGAGTCGCCCTTCTTCACTGGCCCCACGTAAGACTTTCAAGAAGATAGTTAAAACTTCGGGTGGTTTTTCTTAGGAGTGTCTAGTTCCGTCTCTTAAAAAGTTTACGGCATTCACAAAGAATTTATTTCCGAATTGTAGACAGTACTAACTATACAAATGAATTAAATTCAGAATAAATTTCTGTAGAAATTAAAATAAGAAAGTGTGTACACGTTAATAATTAATCAAAAACCTCCTTCAGTAAAGTACAAAACAAGGTGGTTATAAAGTCTTAGTTATGGTCACCAGACACTCACAAGAGGTCTATTTTTCTTCAGACACAAAGTGGTATAGTAGGAGGTCTGGTTACCTACCAACTCTCCTACTTTACCATGTTATGTCTCCCACCGTCTCTCAGACACAATTAAGTACGGCCACAAGGTAATAATCTTTAGCCGTTCTTCATGGACAGTATTTCTAATGTATAAATAAATTCAAAACGAATTGAAATTAACATAATACATGTCGTAGAAAACATTCAAATTTTTCTATTACGTCGAATAAGTTATCTTTATCTTACAATATCTTTTGGAGACACAGATGTACAGTCTTAATATATCGATGAGTTAGAGAGTAGACTAGTAACAAAAGAAAAAAAGTCTCGTGAGTTGTTTACTAACTAGCCTGTCTCCGGTCTCTGCACCTTCTCGTGGAACTACGGCAATTACACAAACCAGAAGCCTGTTTTTTCGTCTACTGTTGTTTTACAAGAGGGATAAGGAGTACAAAACCCTCTCTTCGAGCGATAGGGTAGTCTTCGCACGGTCTGGTGATGTACCACCCATTGGATATATGTAACTCAGGTTAGATTAGATCCGAATACAGACGTAAGGAATGGAAAAATGGAACTGGAAAAAATATTTTATATAAAAGACATTATATGATAAAAAGTGAAACTATTACTACAAAGAATGTTGAAAAACGGTTTCCAACTTACCACTCAACACCTCCTACAACACCCGGTTCTCTGAAACTGACTCCCTTTAGGACGTGGACCTTCTGTGGGACCTTCCTTCGGTCCCTCTTACACCTGTTCCCGGGTCCTTTTTTGTTCCGGATATTTATGATTATGGAGACCCGGGTCTCATTTCACGAAACCCACTCGTGTGTAGATCTCCTCTTGTCGGTTGTGGTCACACTAAAACCACTGCAAACACTGAGAGGACCCTGTTTCAACATCCCCCCACGATTTTAGGCCCGTCGATTTTGTGGACGAGACGGCCTAAACCTTGGGGGAGAAATCAAAAAGTGGACGACCCGGGTCTCATTTAACGGAATGTCATCCACTCGTGTTAGATCCTCCCCTTGTCGGTTGTGGTCACACTAAAACACCACTGCAACACTGAGAGGACCTGTTTCACATCCCCCCCACCACGGTATAGACCGTCCTCTTTATGGGCGAGACGACTGGTACAATACATCTCTTTGTCACGTCTAAAGGGGATAACTGTGGACCCTTTTTGGATTTAGATTTTACTCCTGGTAATTATCACACTATATCCGTGTCTATATTCTAGTTATTATGTGAAATAAAATCCCGGTGGAAAGTTTCGTAAGTTACCAGTGGAATTTTATGTTATTTTTTATTTTATACTCACCGTAATGTTTTGTTTGTACACAACTCATCCTTTGGTGTCTCCTTTTAATGTAAGTTTATCGTTAATTTCACTCACTG
>NW_011346434.1:0-2041 GCF_000735185.1 Notothenia coriiceps | reverse complement strand
GTAATCCTCTGCTTAGTTCGCTGTGCCGTTGTCAGGCTGTGGTGGTTTGAGGCCAGGGCAGGCTGTTGTTGATAGCCTACATGTGGCGCTTCTGAGTGGTTGTGTATGTCCGTGCGTGTTTGAGCGCATCATGTTTGGGGCGATGGGGGGCCCAAAACAATATTTGCATCTGGGCCAATCACAACCTTGTTATGCCACTGATGACAATAAAAGCCTTGAATCTTGAATCTTAAATGCAACATGACTGAAATGATGGCCAACAGTTTGGTTAATACAATAAACTAATCTAACATTTTAACTTCTTAACTGTTTGGCAGCAGTGGTTCAGTCAGTAGGGACTTGGCATGGGAACCGAAGGGTCGAAGGTTCATGTCACAATCACCATCTCATATCCTACATGTGGTTCTGTTTCTGCATATGTTCACATATCAACCTGCATTATGTAATGTATGTGATAAAAGTAATTTGCCCGTTGGGGATTAATAAAGTAAGTCTTCTTCTTTTTGTATTCATTCATGTCAGCAACTAGGTAGGTTGCAACAGTAAAAAGCCTTGAAATGCCATTGATTGCAGGTTGAATACACAATACATTATTAGGGAGACTTGACTAGAACAGAGCCATCGTTAATTGGTAACACCTGTGGTTTTCCTGACAAATCAATATGAATATGGACCAGTAGTGAGGACCTACAGTAGGCCTTCTCTAGTTTAAGTTCAGTACAATGTTTTTTAAGTTTACCAGTTAGCTGTTAGCAATGAGGAAATGTGCAACACACACAAACAACACTTTAACACTTCTAAGTGTCTGTGGTTAAAGAAGTTTAGTAAACTATAACTTACCCAGGGCTTTTTTTTCATTTTGTCTCCAGAGTCCTTTGCTTGGCTTGAAGTCCTTTGCTTGCTTGAAGTCCCTTCCAAGAAACATTTAATTTGATTATCTTTAGCATTGTTCAATCAGAGATGCCATATTAACTTACCATTAGGATTTTAAATTAAGACATGTTTATTGACTAAGTTGCAGTAATGCAGTCTTACCAACAGACCCATGTGTTTAGCTTAACATTAGCGTTAGCAAGTTAGCTGCAGTAGCACAGTTTACGTTAGCTACATGTGAGCTACTACAACATATCACTAGCTAATGTAAACGTAGTTAGAAGCGTAGTGAATAAGAATGTAACCTAAACTAAAAATAAGGTTGTGGAATAAATTATCACTTAAGTGGTTTAAATATCGGTAAAGTTCTGTGTGTTACCTTGAGAGGAAGAGTGGTGGGTGTTAACCGGTGGTAACGCAGAGCAACAGAAGTGTGATGCTGCATTCATAGGAACACAGAAATGTTGGTTATTTACAGGACAGAGAGTGAGAGGTTTTAATTATTTGTTTTGACTAAAATCAGAGGAAGAAGTACTGTAGAAGTAAGATATTTTATGTAAAAGAAGAACTACCTACATGTACTGTAGTAATTTCATTCTCTCTACCCCTTTCCAAACATAACAACCTAATCTCTTCTAATTCTGCACCTGTCCGCCGTAACCTCCGTTCCCTCTCCCCCTCTACATTTGCCTCATCCGTGCTCTCAGCCCTCCCTTCCTCTGATTCGTTCCAACTCCTGCCTCCAAACTCGGCTGCAGAAACTCTCCTCTCTACTCTCTCATCCTCTCTGGACTCTCTCTGTCCTCTCACATCTCGGCCGGCTCGTCAGTCCCCTCCTGCTCCCTGGCTAAATGACGCACTGCGTGCTAATAGAACCATCCTTCGGGCAGCAGAGCGGAAATTGTGGAAATCCAAACACCATGACGACCTCCTAACCTATCAGGCTCTCCTCTCCTCTTTCTCTGCTTCCATCTCTCAGGCAAAAAGCACTTTCTTTCAAGATAAGATCCAATCTTCCTATTCCAATCCCAAAAAACTATTTTCTATCTTCTCCACCCTCTTGGACCCCCCCAAAGCCCCTTCCCCCTCCTCCCTTCTGTCAAGCGACTTTGTTAACCACTTTGAAAAAAAGGTTGATGATATTCGCTCTTCTTTTTCTGACTCACCT
>NW_011346433.1:0-3187 GCF_000735185.1 Notothenia coriiceps | reverse complement strand
GCCTTCCCACGATAGTAAAAAAGTAAGAAAACAATTACATTCAGTTGTAACTAGCCAAAACAAACATTATTTACGTCTATTATGGCCCCTGTTAAAAATAGTTTGTAATGTTATCTACTGTAAGTTGGTCGAACGAATGCCTCCTCATCCGGAAGCTGACCGAGCAGACCCGAGCAGCCGAGTGCATCCGCGAAGCACACACAATGGCGACGTCAGAGTTCCCGTAGCAAGCAAATCTAAATCTCTTCGGTCAAAATGTCCGGTCAAAATAATTTCCCTTTAGCGCAATACCGCTTCAGTTGCGCCACTTATGTGACAGACAAGAAGAGTATGTGACAGACAAGAGTAGTCAATTCTAGTGTCTAACACTTAATGTGGAGAAAGAGATGTCCTATATGGGTTGATTGTGCGTTGATCTGTTGCTAATGCCTCGGGGTTCCGGTGGGCATGTAAACAAATGCATAATGCTGCGCTAGACTTTGTAGCCTCACCCAGTTGCATAGCGGCACTTATTGTTTAGGTCACGGCGTCTTTTAATAAGCAGGTAGTCCTATCATTAGCTAGAACTAGCTGGATCTGATCGATATGGACATAAATGCGAGTGAAGTCTAAATCTGACGGGAGAGAGAGATCAGCTGCTGCTGACGAGTCGACACGCAGCTCTGCATGATCACATGCAGCGGTGAGCGGAACAAAACACACACTTCAGGTTAGAATATCACACGTAGCTATTTGAATTACCTCTCAAACTACCGTAACTAGTTATAGATATGTTTAGTTTTACTGTCGGGTCACTCATTCCTGGATCCGCGAGCTGCATGATACTGGCATAATAGATTGCCCGATCGGGCAACCAGCAGGTGAGGCTTCATTGCCCGAGCTAAATATTAGATGGCCCCAGGCCATCGGGCAGTCCTTAATGTCGAGCCCTGTGCCTAGTAACCGTTAAAGGACACCGCCACCACAGACACCTCCAATCTATAAATATTAATTAAGAACCTGATAAATAATAAAATAAATGGACAGCTTCAGGTCAATCGGAAGTCAATATTGGACATGTACTATTTCTATTGCCTGTGCTGTTTGATTTCCCCTCACACTGCACTGCAACATGGCGGGGAGAGACCAGAGGTGGCTCTTTAAGTGGTGGAGAAGTGTCTCTCATCTGCTCCCGTCCATCAATTTCTGCGACAGCTTTGTGGTCACTTGGGGAGTTGGGGGTGAGTCGGGCACAAGCGCAGACAGCCGACAAGGCTTCTGTACTGCCACGGTTTCTGTCCGTCTCTCTCACATGTATAATGCATTCCGTCTCACCAGAAGAGTCTCGTGCAAAGCCTTCATACCTGACGGAGCAGACGGGATTCAGTGAACCCAAGTAACAAGTCCGAGAGTGCAGACTCAGAGGGGGAAAGATTTTCCTCTTTTCATGAAGGCTCGCTTTTTTGGTCAGACCTTGATAGCCGACAGAGTGGAACAGTGAGTTAATTGCCATCTTCACAGTTCCCCACTCCCTCTGTAGTACGAGGGGAGTGAGGTTTGTATCTGCACTGGCATGTCCTACTCAACTACTAAATACAATTCAGAAATATTTGGTGAAAACAAGTAACTATAAGCATATTGTATGTATTATACGCATCATATCTGTTACGAAGTAAGATAATGAAAATGTATCTATTTGACAAAATTCGGGAATTCTTTACAGTCAATTCAGTCAATTTAAAAAGTGCTGGTGTTACAAATAATGGAAGATGTCCTTGAAAAGACAACGTGATTAGATTCAACTCTTCAGAACTCATAATCAACAGTCAACAAAATAATCATAATTGGTGCAGAAGAAACAGAGATATTGTTTTTTATTCCATAGATTCTTCTTTTTTTCTCGACACAATGCTAAACAGACCACCAACAGGAACCACTAGTTAGGGTTACTTTAATGACCGAAATACGGGCTAATATGTGTCAGGGGTAGACATTAAGGGTAAAATGCCACTGGCCCTCCGGCCCGGTGGAATTGTATTATCACTGGCCCCACCATTGTAACCACTGGCCCGGAGCATTCGTCCAAAAAAAATCGACTAATAATGAAGAAAATTAACACATTTGTTGCAATAGTAATTTATGCTAACTACATTACTACTTGTACTACAACATTTGAATCATCAGTTCTTCCTCACTTTCCTCAATTGATCATATTTGGTTTATTAAAATAATTATATTGTGGTCATTGTTAAAACATTTCTGCTATTATTATGAGTATTATTATTTGTATAATGCGCTTTCTGCCGTCATTAGGAGTTAGAAATGTAATGGCTATGTAGTAGATTAGATTAGCTTCATTACTCTAAACTGGTGGGACATTCCCCTATAGCCAGTAGGCTCCTTTTTATATTAAAAAAAAAAAACCAGGAATAAGCCGCTGGTTCCCGTCGANTATTATGAGTATTATTATTTGTATAATGCGCTTTCTGCCGTCATTAGGAGTTAGAAATGTAATGGCTATGTAGTAGATTAGATTAGAACCTTCATTATCCTAAACTGCTGGGACATTTCCCTATAGCCAATACCTTTTATATTTTCTACTCTTCACTTACTTGTCAGCATAGGTCGGCATTGATGTAAAGAGCCGACAGAAGACCTTGTTTATATTGGCATCATATTGAGAGGTGCAGTGATGCGTCATAAAACCAGGAAGTAAGCTGCTGGTTCCCTCGACAAAAAAAGCAATGGGACTTCTCCACAGGGTTTTGGAAAATAGCTGGAAATAAAGTCTGTGGAAAACGAAGCTGTTTGATAAATGCAGGTTTTGTTCAGCCGGATAATCTCCACATGTCTACCCTACTTTTATAATCTTCGAATCATAAATCTAATCGATAGATTATAAAAGGGTTTTAGAACGCGTCACTGCACCACTAGAAGCCAACTCCATCGATCAAGCTGGCTGAAACGTTCTCTCTCTCTTCTTCTCATGCTTCCTGTCACTCTCCTTTAACTCCTCCGGTGACTTTCTTTTATTTGAAGATAGTTTTTTGCCCGGCGCTCACGGGCAAACGGGAGCCTGCTGCGGAGCCAGCGCGAGCAGGCTCCCGTTTGCCTTTCACCCAACAACGACAACCGCCTCACGAAACGCTATGTTGTAGCGTTAATAAACGAAACAATTAACAACATTGCTTGTCAAAGTACCTATACC
>NW_011346432.1:0-4587 GCF_000735185.1 Notothenia coriiceps | reverse complement strand
AGACTAAAGGAACCAGCCTGTTTGGAAAATGAGAGAAGTAGAAAGTACAGGTATTTGAGTTCAACATGTAAGAAGTAGAAAGTACAGGTATTTGTGTTCAACATGTGAGAAGTAGAAAGTACAGGTATTTGAGTTCAACATGTAAGAAGTAGAAAGTACAGGTATTTGTGTTCAACATGTAAGAAGTAAAAGTTAAAAGTGGTCATAAAAATAAGTAGTAGCTGTATTGTAGCTACACACCATTCACACACACACAATTCTCCTAGTTTGTGGACAAAATGCTCAGCGATACAGTTTCACCTCACAGTATGCAGGAGACTTCTCTCCTCTGAGTGGCATATTCACATTATTGCTAGGATTTAATTTAGTAAAAGAACCCTTCATGGTTCAACTCAATTTCAACTCAAATTGAGGTCCTGTGTTTCGCAGATTTCTCATCTGCACGCGGAATAAACTCCACACCTAATAAAACCTTTTGCAATTTCCATCTGCATGATTGTCAGTGCTGCCGGGATATTTAAATCCATTTCACCGCTAAGCGATATACAGTACATTTTATTGTGTTATCGGATGCAGTAACTCCATGATTATATCCACAGTTTGTGGCGCCCAGGGGCCCCCACTTATCCAACTAGAATTAATATTCCACTTGTATTTCACTGAGGTTCAGCTTCTCATCCTCTCTTATTGTCCTGGTCACCCTTCTGGATGATAACCGACACGGTAACCCTTTATATCCAATGTCTCTGTGTGGCTTTGAAATGATTACTGATAATCCATCATCACATGTATGGCAATAAACCTAGTTTTCATATAGAGTGTTCTGAGAGCTTTCCGTTTTGGGCATGCTGGCTGCGCATCACTGATTCACCATAATGTTTAGATGGATTTAGGAACCCCCCTTCGATTCTATTGGCTCTAACGGTTAAAAAGAGGTGTCAATCACCCAAATCGACCAATGGGTTCCAGAGATATTGAAAATCCACCCAAATGAACCCAGAAGTGTTTTTTTTTTGCTAAACCTCTCTAAAAAGGTCAAATGTCACTTATTTTGCATCAATCTTGATACAGGGTACTTATGATATGTTATAGTTTGGATTCCTAAAGCTTTTAGTCTACCATCCCATCAATCAAGGATAGTTTTCAGTATAAGTAATGGTTTATTTTTGGACGGACACAATCATTGACATGTTCAATCTGAATTTACTTTAAAATAAAAACATCTATATTGATTCTATCTCTTCTACATCCAACTCACAGGTGTATCATTGCTTTGAGAAGAAAGATATCTAATCTACCTCTTTTAGAAGTGAAGTTATAGTCATTTGTTCTTCCCGCATTTTCGAGCCTGAGGCCTGAAAAACAGGCTCGGGGCTAAACAGGTTACACATATTCACCATCAACTAGTCGTTCATTAACATGCACACTCGCAGTATATTGGCTCTTTATTAGTCATTAGAAAACACTTATGAATCCCTTATTCTACCTGACCATATTCTAGGCCATTAGTTAAGAGTTTTTCCTCAATAACCCTCTAATAAGTGCTTATTTATTTTAACTAAGGAAGTTGTTGTACGTGAGTTTTGGTCTTAATATGCTCAATATGCCTAATACCACAAGAATAGTAAATCTCCCATAATAACACCTCACAAATATGGTCTATTCTTATGTAACAAGACATGAAACTACGAGGGTTATTGTGTCAAAATAACTCATAATTAGGTATTTCTAACTCAGAATATGTTCCCTATTTCAAAGTGAACTCATAACCAATAAGCTAGTCGTTTGACTCTAATATGCATGTTGTTATTCATCTTCTTTACTTGTTGAGCACCAGGAAAAGCACTAAATAAATAAGATGTATTATTACGTTTGTTCTGGCATGAACAAAACCCAACACAAGGAAATGCACCCGGCTGAACTGTCGGCGTGTTTGCCATCATGTGAATGGATTTAGCGCTCCATCTTTCTGACCTTCAGTGTCTCCGTGTCGCTGCTGTGAAGTCAAGCTCCGACGACCTTTGGGTTGTTGTTTTTTTTACACAGGACTCCCGGCCCACCGACGTCACTCTTATCTCTCTCTGGGGCTGATAGTGCCTTTTCCTCCACACACTCATCTTGATGTGGAAAAGTCAGCTTTGCTCATATCGCTAGATGCAGTAAGAAAGATTATCACTTGGCAGGCGTGCGTGTGTGTGTGTGTGTGTGTGTGTGTGTGTGTGTGTGTGAGGACTAACCTCTGTGACTGTAAAATACACAGAGAAAGAACATTAAATTGGTTAAATTGCCACTGAGGAGTAATGGCCCCCTAATTGTTTTTCAAAGCTTTCACATTTGAAGCAAAGTGCAATTATGACCCGGCTTGCTCTTGAGCATCAACACAAAAACCTCGAAAAATGTTCAAAATGCAAAACCAAACATGAAGTGCGTCATTAAGACTCGGAGAGCTCTGTTGTTATTGTTCCTGATCAATAAGCACAGTGCGACGTGTTAGTCAGGGACCTTCATGAGCCATTCACTTCACGATATGAAACTACTTGCATCATATTGCGAGTTTCCATAATTGCATTTTTAAAAACTACATTCCCAAAATGAACGAAACCATCAGCGGATTCTAAAGTGGCTCGGTCTCTTAACTTTGAAAACACTTAGTTTGAAGCACAACATGTAGTGCTTTATTGAAGACACTCTGAAATAATATTCTGGGAACACAGCTTCTGTTAGATCAACTATCCTAATGCTTAAAGAGGCCTTGTTCTGCTTTTGGGTTTTTTTTCATTTCCTGTAGTGTCTTATACAGGTTTTAGTGCATGTCAACGGTCTGCAGAGGCTAAAATCCATGTGTTTCCATCAGAGGGAGTTTCTTAAATCTACCTATGGGTACAAATATATACCCTAAACCTGAAGGTTGCTTTCATGTTTACAACGATGGCACAACAGATGATGCTTGTTTCTACCACAGCTGCTTCTTGAACTGTAGGGGACAACATTAACACTTATATATATATATATAAATAAATATATATATTTAAATATCCTAACGTTATGTGTCACATAATCAGTAGACTGCTTTCCATTTCCTGCATTGCAAGTCAATTCAATTTATTTATATCTACTGTAGAAACCATTTGATTGAACCTCAGATGTCACGAGTAAACAACATCTGATCAGCTGTTTTTTTGCAAGAACGAGCCACAGTTGAAGTCCTCTTAAAAACCAGGATGTAAAAAAGGATCATTGCTTTCAGAAGAAGGATTTGAGACGTCCATACATATCCTGAACTGGATTTGCAGTATTCTTCCTGCCTTTGGTGCAAAACAACTCGAGTCCACGGGGGAACACGCAGTGCCCCTGCAGGAGCTCATTTGAAGCCGAATTAAAGGTTTCAGAGAAAATCTTGATTGATCCCGTTTAAATATCAATCACTCCCAAAGCTAGAAACATCAATACTGCAACACACATGCTGGGAAGGGAACATTAGTTCAATAGAAATTCGACAGGCTGATGATGGAGAGGATCTACCAGACTGGAACAAACATTCAGCAGCTCTGAGGACACGAGTGATTGATTTAACTGTCACATTCAACAATACCGCACTATTTAGGGAAACAGAAACGTGCTTTTTGGGCTTTTTGACATCTGTTTTATTATGTAAATCTAGTTTGTCAATGATACATGTGAAAATAAGTACAGACAAAAACTGGCTTTACCAAAATTAAATCTATAACTAAAATGATTTGTCTGTTATTCGGTTTCTTATTCCACAAAAATATGGTAAAAGGATAAATAAAATATTATATAAAATGGCATTGCAGTCTTTCTGTTTTCACTAAATGCCGTGTTAGAGTGGAGCAATGTTTTTTAATATTTCTGACGATTACTATTCATACCCCACAAACTAGGCTTAACTCGGATCCTGCTTTTGCACTTGCAAAATGATGACATTTTAACAATGTTTTGAGTCTACAAAGTGTACGTACATCCTATCTGTTGCAGTTTGTGGAGCGTATCAAATAATATTCATAAGTTCCCCAAAAACAATCTGCATTTCTCTACGATTTAAATAATAGAAAAACATCCCTGGAGTCACACGGCGCCTCGCTTACATCGGGAGAATGAACAGCAACATAATTTCCTTTCTGCTACCTGACACTAATATCTCTGTGTGTGTGTGTGTGTGTGTGTGTGTGTGTGTGTGTGTGTGTGTGTGTGTGTGTGTGTGTGTGTGTGTGTGTGTGTGTGTGTGTGTGTGTGTGTGTGTGTGGCCTAGCATTACTATACTTGTGGGGACCTAAATCTGTTTACACAGTCACGTGTGGGGACTCGCCTCCCTTATGGGGACAAAATGGAGGTCCCCATGAGGGGAATCATTAATTTTAGGTTGAAGACTTGGTTAGGGTTAGGGTAGGATAAGTCTCCAGAAAATGCATGTAAGTCAATGTAATGTCCCCTGAAGTGATGTATACATGGTGTGTGTGTGTGAGTGAGTGAGTGAGTGAGTGAGTGAGTGAGTGAGGGAGACAAAGAGAGTTTGTGTCTGTCTGTGTGTGAGAGAGAGAGAGAGAGAGATAGCCACACACACACACA
>NW_011346431.1:0-4265 GCF_000735185.1 Notothenia coriiceps | reverse complement strand
GTATAAACAGCAGCAGTATTTTGTAAATCTATTCTTTGACAAACAGGAAGCCAGTGTAAAGACTTCAGAGCAGGAGCGATGTGATCCACTCTCTTAGTGTCAGTGAGGACTCGAGCAGCAGCGTTCTGAATCAGCTGCAGCTTTCTAATAGATGTTTTAGTGAGACCTGTGAAGACACCATTACAGTAATCCAGTCTACTGAAGATAAAAGCATGGACACTGTGGCTGCGGAGTGTGGTTAGGGCGGCGGCTGCTGGAGTGAAGGGGAGTGGCTCGGCCGGAGGCCAGACAGCTGATCGGAATCAGGTAATCAGTGCTGGAATTAAAGCATGTCGTAACCTGGTTCTGGTCTGTTGTGCAGTAGGCGGGATCCTGGAAGGTCGCCAGAGGACCTGTGAAGGTTCCCACACGGGCAACGTTTGAGATCCGTGTATATTTTTGTTTGGAGCTAATAAACGCCTGTGATCAACCAACCTGCTCTTTCCGTCCCTATTTGAACCCTGTGTGAGCGGAGAGGCTCACAGACACGTTTTTCCAAATCCTGCTGTGACATTAGTCTTTTAATCCTAGATATGTTAGATATGGTTCAACCTAATTCCAGTGTTATTCTTACGGCCCGTCCACACGGCGGCGTGCGTCGAAGCTTCAACGCTTCTGCGCATTGACTTTGAATGGGGTGACGTCACGCTTTGCCGAACTGCATTGTGGTTCCGTTGCTTCGCTTTGTTCGCGTTGCGCGCGTTGCTCGCTTCAAAAGTTGAGCAATGTTCTACTTTTGAAGCTTCGACGGAAGCGTCAGCCAATCAAATCATATGCCATTACAAGCTCTAGCCAATCAAACCGCGTGCTTGTGTGTCCGGGGCGGGAGATTCATGTGATTGGTTGTTGGTCGAGTTTCAGACACGCCCACCGGCAAGCTTCAACGCACGCCGCCGTGTGGACGCTGCGTTAAAGAAGCAAATCTTTAATATATATATTATAATGCATGATTTTATGCTGTTTTTAATTAGTTTTATTCCTTTAGGGTCTTAGTGTCTGTATTTTGTCTAAACATTTTATCATAAACTTACTTTAGAAGGTTAGGTTTCAAAATCTAGAAAAAATTAACTACGCTTTACGAACACGGCCAAAATGATTAAAACATTTATAATTAAATAGCCAGACTCGTCCCTAGCGAGGCACAAGGGTTTACCGCACTGCATGTTTAATTAACAACTCTAATTGCGCCTGAATGTCTTCATAATTAATTTTAAAAAACACCGTCTCCTCACCTTGTTGAGCAGGTAGGTGAGCGCCTCCGTCATGCAGTCGTGTCTCATGTAGAAGCTGACGAGCGCCAGGTGAGTCCCGAAGGTGTTCAGGTAGAAGAGACACTCCTGCTGCCGGACGCCCTGCAGAGGAGCCTCGCTGCGATCAGAAGGACCCGAAGACTCACTCAGAGCCTGCTCCAGATCCCTGAGGGACGCCAGGATGTCCTCACCTGGAGACTATACAGTTGCATGAATCAGCTAAGCACGTATTTTCGGCATATGCATGGTCTCCAATGTAGGATTTCTTTGCTAAAAAAATGAGACTCCTCCCCCTTACCGAGTTCAGATTGAGCTGCACGGTGTTCTCCAGGTGCTGCACCACCTCCTGCAGCAGCAAGGGCCCCAAGTTCAGCTGGTTCCGGTCCAGAGGGGCCTTCAGGAAGCGGGAAAACTTCTCCCTGGCTCCAGAGAGGTTTCCTGCCTTCAGACAGGCCATCCCCCACGCCTGCCACACACCCCCCGTCTCCAGACCACTCTTTGTAGACACCTAGGATAACAGATAAACAACCAGGAAAAGAAAATAGATATCAATAAGATGTCTTTCACTTAAGTGTATTACCTAAGACAGTGGTTCTCAAATGGGGGTACGTGGACCCCTATGGGTACGTTGGAGTACTGCAGGGGGTACGTGAGATTTATTTGATGTTAATGAAAAAAAATATATATATAAATATACCAATTTTAGGAAAAGTAAGGAAGTTTGAGCAGTGTGGGTTTCATATTAATAGGCTAGAGTTTCACATAGTTCAAAAAAAGAAGTGTAATAACAGCAGTTGCCTCCCTGTCAGAAGGACAAAGATCCTTAGTGAAGCTCAAGCCCATGTTTCTCACTACATTGTAAGTACAACTTATTAAAAAGATCAGTTCAATGCAACTAATGTCATCTTAGTGTTATTGCATAATGTTAAAATTGGTTGGCCATGAATTTAGTGATGGATTGTAAACATTTGAAATGTAGCATTTAAGTGTTTCTCACTAAATAAATCAGACACTGATGGTGCAAGGCTGTACTGTAGGC
The DNA here is from genome assembly GCF_000735185.1 of Notothenia coriiceps. Lineage (NCBI taxonomy): Eukaryota > Metazoa > Chordata > Actinopteri > Perciformes > Nototheniidae > Notothenia > Notothenia coriiceps. Next base: position 1,937 of record NW_011346431.1, on the reverse strand, counting down.
TTTTTTCCCCCTAACAAATAGTTTTTGCGCTGATCAGGGGGTACTTGGCTGAATAGTTTTTTCAAAGGGGGTACATTATTGAAAAAAGTTTGAGAATCACTGACCTAAGAGACCAAGATATTTAGGGACATTTAGCATATTCATACAGCAACAATGAAAACACATTAGCACAACATTCTGCTAACACCAATCTGATTACGTCTCTTTTTTATGTAACTGTTGGAAGCTGTAAGGGAATAAAGTCCTTGAATAAATGTGCTTTCCAACAAAGTGTCAGACAAAGGGGGAGGTGCCTTATGCAAGTTTTCAAAGTCACAAGCGTCTCGTCTTACACCCAGACGTTATGCAACTCAAACAATCCCCCGAGCACATTCCTGTGTCATAACTGTATGTGATATACAGTCGACTACATGTCTGGCTGTTCAGCGTTGGTACATCCTGTTCAGCACACCTGTGTAATGTTCAGCGTCATGTGCCAGGTATTTTAGTACAGTGTCTCCTCGAAGCTATTTAGAGAGAAACATATATTTGAAATCCTCAGAAGTTTCACCATCAAATACTGCTGTACTGTAGGATCAAGTGTGTGAGTATGTTGAGCATTCAGGAGATTTAAAGAGGCCTTATTCTGCTTTTTGGGGTTTTCCAGTTCCTCTAGTGTGTCTTTAGGTTTGTGTGCATGTCAACGGTCTGCAAAGACTACAATCCCTGTGTTTCCTCCAGAGGGAAGTCATTGTTTACTTCAGAAACAGGGACATCACTATGGATCACCTGCGCTTCTATTGGCTAGTGCTCCAACACATTGTACGTGATAGGCCAAGTGGCGGGACATCTCTAATGGCGCATTACCACTGCAGCGCGTAGCACGGTTTGAGCGTGCCGTGCCTAACCCGGCCCGTTTTTGGTTGCGTTTCCACTTGGCGTAGTTCCGGCTAGCGGGTACTTTTTCACAGTTTTCTGGCTCTCCAAAATCGAGGTTCTTTCCGGGCCAATAACCGGGCTGAGTATGCTAAACTAGAGAGAGAATCGCTGGCAACTACAACAAGATGAACATATTTGACCGTGATTTAATTGTAATACACGTTTCAAAATGATGCCGAAGTAACAACATACTGATACCGGTTAGTAAAAACCATGAATTAATGCTTTGACAAGTCTGCAGACAGACGGCAGGCGAAACACCTTTTAAAATGCGTGTTTTCTGAATGGAGATCGGCTAAGCTAACGCAGTATATGCTCCGACCGTCCACACTCACAACAACGGCCTACAGACATAAATAAACCAATGACTGTATTCTCCATGACACAGACAGTCTGTGGTTTGTACTTGTTTCACTTGTGTCTAGTTTCTGAACAGATATGAGGAGCTGTGAGCTCTGAGGGCTAACAGCTAACGGCTGATGTTGGTTTTGTGGTTCACATTGAAGATGACGTCACGGCTCCGCCTACACTGCGTTACTATAGTTACTGCCCCAGTTCTAAACTGTATTGGAAACGCAGGATAAAGTGAGCCTGGCCTAACAAGGCCTAACTAAGCCGTGTGAGGCCCTGCAGTGGAAATGCGCCATTAGTACTTAAATACTAAGGAGCCCTATAAGCAACCTTCAACACTGAGGACTCTTAAATAATGAGGACCCTTAAATACCAAGAAACCTTAAATACTGAGCAATCTTAAATACTAAGGAACTCTTAGATCCTAATCTTCAATATTTAGGAACCTCAAATACAGAGGTACTTTAAATACAGAGGAGCCTTAAATACTGAGGAACCTCAGATCTTAAGGAACCTTCGATAATTAGGAACCTTACTGTGGACCCTTAGATACTGAGAACCACTCAATTCTGAGGAACCTTAGACACAGAACATGATTCTGCTCTTTAACTTTGTTTATGGCGGAAGAACCTTCTTACACCTTAAAATATATTTATTCCTTCCATTTG